>NW_022280094.1:2957611-2973733 GCF_004355925.1 Anarrhichthys ocellatus
AACACAGCTACGGTTATTATTTGTTTCGTGTAAAAATGAAGCCAACATCTGTAAATACACTAACTGCAGAGAATATGCCGAGACTGCGTCTTCTCTCTGCTCTGACTGCAGCTGGGACTGCTGCGTGAGGCTGCTGTGAGAGTACCCGCCTGTCAGTGCTTTGGGGCGGCTCACGGCAGCACCTGCAGCTCGTTCACGACAGTGCAGAACGTACGTGATTTCACGTCAGAGTCAAAACACCAGAAAAGTCTCCAATAACACCAGAAAAAGTCGCTAGATTTGTCGATAGTAGCTTTTGACAAAAAAAGTCGCCATGAGGGTTTGGAAAGTCGCCAGATTTAGCGAGAAAGTCGCCAAGTTGCCAACACTGGCACCGGCTAAATATGTCCCCAGAGCAACATTGGACGTAACAATAGTTCCTATCACATATAAAACTAAACAAAAATCCATCTTCATAAAAACAAGTTGTACAAATAATAATATATAAACAAGCATATTAAAGCTACTGCAGATGTAAAAACAAAAGCAGTTCACTTACCAGAGCTGCTGTTCACTATTTAAAGACAAAGTCCATCCTCCTTTCTTTGTTAATAAAGAGTTTAATCTTACGGTTGTTCAGTACATCCGTGCGTTATAGTTCCAGTAAGAAGTCCTTCTGGATTCATGGACGCCAGTGAAGACAGTGGAGCCTCCCCAGTTGTATTTCTTGAATACGTTTTAATGCGTTTGAGGGCTGAAAATGTCCGCTCGACAGAGGCAGCAGATTTTGGGATTATCACCGCCCAACATGTCACGCTAGCCCACTGACCAATCACGTATGGCTAGGCCAGCTAGCAGGATCTCACATGTCAAAGAATACGCCCAACATGTCAAACTAAAGATCTGATTGGTTGAAGACTATGACAATCAACAATATCGTCCCCATTCACTTAAACTGCACATGGATTCACTTGTGAGTCTGCAGGCCTCGGGCCTCTGTTCTTACCTAGAGACACAGAGGTGAAATCTGATTGGATAAAAGCTCTACTTAAAACAAGCTGCACTGGAAGCAGAGCAACTGAGGAAGACAGTAGCTGTGCAATGAGAAAATAAAATAATGGGAAAAATATTTTGATAAATTATAATACATGTAGTGCAGAGGTAGCCAACACGGTGCCCGCGGCACCTGGTCGCCCGCAGGGACCATGCGAGTCGCCCGCAGGGCATGTTCTAAAAATAGCACTAGGTCCCCATGGAGCTCCGTCTAAAAATTGTAGTTTCTGTTCTTTTTGAATCAAAAACGCTTGCATTCATGTAGATTTTAAAAGGAAGAGGCCGCCGCACCGCAGTAGGTTTTCAGGTTCTGAATGGCGGGCGCTTCCCGTTGGCACCAGACGCGCCGCCCCCGCCGTGATCGCACACCGTCGTCAGGTCCATCAGTCCTCGGAACAGGCCACGGGGCAACAACTCGTAGGTGGCGGGGGTAGAGGCAAGGCAACGCAGTGCAATCGAAAAGGCCCAGACTAGAGGTTTGAACGCAGGCCACCAAAGACGCTCGCGTGCCTCGGAGGGTTGGATCCCCCCCTCGGCTATAGACAAGACTTTTTACTAGTTTCTTCGTGGAGAAAAAGGTACCCAAAAAAAAGCTGGTGACAACAGACTACAGGCCGGCATGCAGGCCTCATTGCGCAATGCAAAGTTGACCCAGATTTCCCAAAATGTGGTGATTAGTACTAATGTAATAGGATTCATTTAAACATGTGAAAGAGTTGATTTTTTTTATTGTACATAACTGATAATTTGTATAAACATGGGACAGAGTTCATGATTTGTTCAAAAATGTTACGAAGGTAGTGGTTAGTACAAACGAGTGATGATGTGAAGATATGACAGTTAATGATTTCCTAATTTTTTTTAGAAGTGATCATTTTTACAAAAATATAACAGGTGCGATTTTGAACAAAATACACAATCATTGTTAATAATTATTGTGAGGAATAAATAACATTGACATGTGATCAGTCTCTTCACATATATTATTATTATTAAAAGGTGATCTGTGCAACTTTGTTATTCAGGAAGTTTGTATCAAACAAGTAGCCCTTCGTACTACTCGGTACCCTTGAAGTAGCTCTCAGTTTCAAAAAGGTTGGTGACCCCTGATGTAGTGTATTTAAGAAAAAGTATTAGATTATAAAATAGCTGACGCCCCACCACTGGTATAAATACATATAATTATATATACAAGTGGGAATTATATACATATTATATATATATGTATATATAATTGTATCTATAATTACATATAATTGTATGTATATATATATATATATGTGTATTTAATATAATACACTTATATAATACATCATTTTTTATTTTAAATGAAAACAAAAAAAGCAGGGTTGTCAAATTTAGTTTGATTGTGAAAATACTTTACAGTAAAAAAAATCGATTAAACTCATTAGCAAGACCAGCTGAGGTGGTGATGGCATCAAGTAGGCTGCTGTTCCAATTGTCCGTACTCTGGACTTGGACTCAAAAAGTTCACAAGTCCGTACTTGTGAACTTGGGTATTGAGAAAGGCTGATTTGTAATTTGTCTGCCTGATGATGATGAATCCACCAAAAACATAGATTGCTATTTGGAAAGACAATTATTAGTGCTTGATTTACTTTGAATATGGCTTGTACCAACAGTATCATCTTAGCATTCCCATGGTTCCTAGAACAGTAGTATTATCATACCATCGCCATGTTTCTCAATTCTGCTTCATATTGATATCCTAGAGCCCAATTTCTGCATGTAGTTCCCTGGAGAAAAATCTATATTTTATTTCCCTCTATGCAATTTTTTCTCTTCAGCACCATTTCCAATGACAAACAGGCCTGAGAATGTAAATTCCATTCTGTTTTTGTTCATACATACAGTACACTGCAATGTGCCTAAATATACTGTATATTTTCATTACACCTTCACCTTACTTGCTCATCGTTTCCTTTTCTACGTCTTTTTTTCAGCCTCTGCAGTGATTTTCTTTGCCTCTCATTCGGGCATGTTGCATAAAACCAATTTTCTGACAGGCTTGTAGTGATAATGAAAGAGCAATAGCGAGGTGAATGTTAAAACAAGATAAATGCCGACCCATAAAGTGAGTGGATGTTCTGTTTCTTAGGAAATTGAGGGGTTTTATCCTGCTGGTGATAGGAGTATGTTGAACTGGATGTAGTACTATATGTAAATGTATATGAAAGATTTTACAGCCTTCCTGACATACAGGATTCTCAGTACACACACAGAACTCTATCAGTGGTATTTCAGTGCCTTGCACTTGGGTACAGGGTAGGACATAGCTTTCTTTATTCATTTCCTGACCACGTTTTGCCCAACAAATTTGAATACACAACCGGTCAGTTATAAACCAAATGCTCTACAGTCCATTTCCCTTTTCCCATATATGTGTGTGATAATCTGTATGTCTAGGCGGGTACAATATATGTAAATAAAATCACAATCATTTATCTATATCGATATATGATGCGAGTATCTTTTGTATCAACAATATGTATCTTTATCAATGTACTCACCTAAATGGTAAAATTTCCACATGTTTCTGTACACATCAAAATATTTTTGTTGTAGAGAGCTGAGTTGCTGATTTATTCCAAAGTTCATCATCATTTGTGTGATGAGGGATTCTGGACATGTCACTCTGGACTGACTAGTCCTATCACTACAGTGACCCTTTTCTTATTTTGATCTGTGCTCATTGTCGTGGTGTTTGTTTGTCAATCTTTGGTGTCTTAATCTGTGGTGCGAAACAATAATTTGTGTGGTGCTTTCATTTAGTCTCTTAGCTTAGATTTTTTTCACACCCACGTCATCCGTGGTGAGACATTATGTTTTCAGGTTGTCTGTCCGTTCATTCACACACCTGCACATTGCATAATTCAATGTATACCAACACATTCTCACTCCCAACTCTCAAATACCGATGTTTGGTCAGTGGCCCTAGGTTTCAAACTATGGCGCTCTATGTACCACTCTAGTGTCAGTTTAGGAAGTGCCAGGGACGGCGTGTCAATATACACTTGTTACATGTACAGTATATGTCACAGTTTAGGCTTTGCCCCCTGTGTTCCTGTGTGTCTGTGTGGCTCCTCCCCTGGTCTCCTCCCCTGGTCTCCTCCCGGCTCCCTCCTGTGTCTGAGTGTCTCCTGATTGCTTTCATTCAATTCACCTGTGCTCATTCACCTGCCCCTGGCTTTTCCCTCTGCCAACCCCACACTGCACTCATTCAACTCACCTGCCAGCAATCTACTCATCACCCCACACATATATACTCCCCTGCTTTCCCTGTTCTGGTTATCGGATCGTCTTTGTTCATCCTCCTGTCTGCGGCATGTTCCAACATTGTGTCGTCCTCGTGTATGCACCGTGTTCGGTCCTCGGTTTTGCTCCTGGTTCGTGGCTTTGCCTTTTTTGTGACTTTGCCTTTTTTTTTATTCAGTTTGGATTTTTTGCCTGCTCCCTGTTGGAGTTGTTTTCTGTTACTGTTTGATGACTTGAAGCCCAGTAAAGCTACCTAGTTCTCCACTTCACCTTGTCTCCTGTGTCTGTGTCTGCGATTGAGTCTCCACTCTGTTCGAGAACCTTGACAGAATAGTGTCTTTAAAAATAAACTTCTGTCTTCAAAGGCAGTTTAGGTTTAAGCAACGAAACCTCTTAGCTAGGTTGAGGAAAAGATCATGGTTGACGTTAACTTGACTGACTAGCGACTCACGAGACTCACTAAAGACTAACAAGTCATGTGACTGACTGAAAAGTCAACATTGACTTTTAGTTTCATAAGAGACCCTAACAGCAGTCTCCTCAGTGAAAGTCCTGTGTTTGTTTGAATTTATTGTTCATCAGACCACAGATGCCACAAGATTAGCTCACTCCTCGCTACTAGGAGACTATTTGGCCGGGAGGAGAGCTGACAGCAGCTCCAGAGACGGACTGTCATTTAGCGTTAGTTTTCATATGGAGTCTTGTTTCTGTCCCCCTGACACAGTCAAATATTCTCTTTTAGCTCTTTTGTGAGGCTCTAACCTAAAAGTGTCTGTTCGTTGGCTGCTGAGCAGGTCGTGTACGTTCTTAAAACCTACTTAGAAGTAGTATGTGATCCTATACTAGTATGTAGTTTGGATTGGGGATAAAGCTTAAGACCTTTGGTATTAACACACACTAAACTGTTATCACCACAGCTGTTGACAAAAGAGGAATGAAATCGTGGGGTTGAACTCCACTGATTTTCCACATCAGTGTGTTTTTCCAGGTGTTGGGGAGTACTAATGCATGTGTGAGGAAAGTAGTATGAAGCCCTTAGTGTCTCCAGAGGGGCTGTGTGAAGTCTGATAGATGTCCTCAAGTGATGTGACTTGAGTCAGCGTCAGTTGGGTCTGAAGACTACCAGTTTGATGAGTAAACAAGGTGCGGAGTTAGAAAGAAGTGATCTTACCAGACCCCTGCAGTCTGCTGCTCGTCTCTGCTGCAGGCTAGCTGTGTTTTGGTATGAAGGTACTGACAAACTCTGAACTCAGGCTTTATATACAATACATACGTTGCCTCTGGACAGATAGGCAGATCATTACACATGTGCAGGTGTTTCAGAGTTATTATTGTGTTTTGGGACTTGGTCGAAAAAGAGAGAAAAATATCTGCTTTTCATTGTTGTTCGTCAGTACAGAACGTCTAGCCACCAACCCCCACACATGACCTTGAGTTAGCCCCCAGATCTCGCTTCTGTCTCACAGATTCGGTAAAATGACAAATAATACTTAGTCAGTATACTCCACAGTGTCCTACCATCCTGTACCATCAGTAGCATAAAGAATATTTATGTCCTGAAATTCACAAATTATAAGAGATAATGTTTCATCATTTGTGACACTAAGTAAGGTTGCTCTTGTCTTTGTGAAGGCAGTCTTTACAAGCTCTCCAGTCTTGACCTTGAGCAGACTGCTCCTCTAGTCAGATGACCTTCTGCCCATCTGCATTCATACTGTCCATGAGACACTGATTACCTGGCTGTCCTGAGGGAAAAAGGAATAAAACAGAGAGAGAGAGAGCTTTTCTTGTCTGGGTACTGTGACATAATGTTCAATTTCCTTTCAAACAGCCAGACTAATCTCAAGCCTCTCTCTTTTGTGTTTGTAGCCGTGGCTCTTGTGTGATAGCAGTTTGAGACTACAGGGCGACTCAAGGACAGGGCTGTGGAAGCAGGCTGGGTGTTTTCCCAGAGTTTTTCCCTTTAATGCACAAGGAGAGGGCCAAGAACATGAAAGGTTGTTCAACGCTGGCAGTGAGGAAACCTGTGGGAAGAAAACAGTGTTGTTATTTGATCTTTTGCCAGATAAAAAAAATACCAAAACATTCAATTTACTGTAGCCACTTTCTACCCTGTGGAGGTGTTACTGATGTCTGCAATATTAAAATACATTGGTGTTTCAGAGACTTATTTTCATGGCGTGATTGGCTCAGCTGTTTCAGAGCGATGACTCCACTGATGTGACTAGTTGACTTTGTATTTATTAACACTACACAACTATGCACTTTGAGCTGCTGCACATACATGAAGCAAAACAGCCTATGCTTCAAGAAGCCCAAACAGACCTACTGCAGTGCACTCGTGCTAGTAAAATATGTGGTGACTTTTCTTTTTTAGGTTTTGTTGGGAAGGACTACAGGCAATATTTTTCAGATTAAACTTGGATGGGAACTATGCAGCACATTATTCAAGTGGTGCAGGTGCCTGTGACACCTGTCTGTATGTTTTGCCTCACTAGCAGCAGCGTCTAAGGATCACTCCTTCTTTTGTCCTCCAGTCCAACGCCATTGCCCTGACCAAGATGTCTCATCAACCATGGACCAGATCCATGAACAGACAATAGATTCAATTTGTTGATTTTGTGTCCTACCCATATACTGATGTTCCCATGAAAGAGTAATGAGTTAGGCTTTATTTTTAACACATTTAACACATTTTACATCAAGCATTGTTATGTATGCACAGGAAATTAGATACTAAGACTGTAAACAGTAGTGCATACAAATCTGTTTCAGCAGTTCACTTTTTGAAATTGAAGTTGACCTTTATTTAGCTGAAATAATCCCATTGAGACTTTGAATCTATTTTCAAGATGGCAGCACATATAAATGACTAAGTCATCTTCTTCACCCTGTTAGGTCTATCTGTTTCCTGGATGCATCTAAAGCTTTTGACCGAATTAATCATTCTAAATTGTTTGTCAAATATTTGATAAGGATTTTGCACTTTTGGTATTCGCATCAAACCATGCAAGCTAGATGGGGTAAGAGTGTATCTGCACCCTTCCTAGTATCCAATGGCGTCCAACAGGGTGGAATACTGTCACCTGCTCTTTTTAATCTGTATATGGATGATCTTTCTAAAAAGTTAAAAGAATGTAAGACAGGATGTATGGTGGGGGAACGTCTACACCAACAACTGCACCTCAGAGGACCCAACTGTTAAACTCCTGAAGTTCGCAGACGACACAACGGTCATCGGTCTCATCAGGGATGGTGGTGAGTCTGTGTACAGGTGGGAGGTTGAACAGCTGGTCCTCTGGTGTAGTCAGAACAACCTGGAGCTAAACAGGCTCAAAACTGTGGAGATGACGGTGGACTTCAGGAGGAGCCCCCCAACACTGCCCCCCCTCACCATACTCAACAGCACGGTGTCTGCGGTGGATACCTTCAGGTTTCTGGCATCCACAATCTCCCAGGACCTGAAGTGGGCCCCCAACATCTACACCATCAGGAAAAAGGCCCAGCAGAGGTTGTACTTCCTGCGCCGGTTCAGGAAGTTCAACCTGCCTCAGGAGCTGCTGATTCTGTTTTACTCCTCTATCATCCAGTCTGTTCTCTGTTCTTCTATCACTGTGTGGTTTGGATCGGCCACTAAACAGGACAGGAACAGACTGCAACTCTTTAGAGCCCACTGTACCCCACTCTATACAGCTCACCTGTGGTGCAGTTATAGTAAAGCAAAAAGGAAAAAGATTCAGGTGGCATTTAATGATGCTTTTAGAATCTTGCTCATGCTTCCAAGATGGACAAGTGCCAGTAATATGTTTGTGACTCGTAATGTTCGCACCTTCCATGCTGTTTTGAGGAATTTTCTCTACAAATTTAAATGTCGATTGAATGACTCAAAGGCTGTATGTAATCATAAAGGCCTTAACTGAGCTAACACAGAGTAATACAAGGTATTCTTGTTTTTGGAAACATTGAAACAAATGTCTGTGTGTTTTTTAACCACGAGTGACTTTTGAACTGCAATGATTATACCTGCGTCTTGGTGTCCTCGTATTGTATTGTATTTTTTTTGTTTTGTTGTATTCGTTTTTATTTTGACCATGTGTCTGGAAATAAAGTTGAATATAGACCAAAATAAACCAGTCCACACATTAGGATTAATATTTGAGCACCTGAGGAGTGGCCAATATGATTTTTCAAAAGTTGCTGCATAACAGGAATGACCCAACTAAGCCTGCCCCACTTCATACCAGTAAGAAGAACACAGAGACAAAACACACAAGCAAACAGCTCCTGTGAAATATGTTGGCAGAAATTGTTCATTCATGTAGAAGCTGATTGAGAAAATGTGTTTTCAGGGCCTTTAAAAGTAACTAAAAACTAGCCTGACTGTCTTTTGAAAAACATCAAATGATATAGTATTTTAATATATAAAGTACAGTATATATAATAGCGCTAAATATGTGAAGTAATGGATTAAGCTATTAAAATGTGTGTACTTAGATAGTGAGAAAATACAAGTACAACTAAAGGTAACTGTGTTGCTATCGTGGTTAAAGTGGATCAGTGAATGTTAACTGCAGATAGTGAATGCCTGGTCTTATCTCGGCCTGGTCATTAAGGCTTCAGCGGAAACACGAACATGTCTCACACTGAGGCTGTGAGAAGATTTCCATGTTTTAAAAATGGGAACATTTGTGCAATCTATTGCATCAATCACTCTCGGGAAAATGATGAAAGAATTCCAGTGCACTTAATATGCAACAGTAGAGTTTATTCATTATTGATAAGTACCGCACAGTCCACTAATCTAAGCTACTTGCTAGTTGATGGAAGGCCTTTTTAATAACCGGAGGGGGAAAGTGGAAATGGTCCATTTATGACAGTACATCTGATAATGAATATCATATACTGTATGTTTCTGATCAAATCATTGTGATGAGCAAAGTGGTTCTTCTGGTCTCCTAATACCCCTGAATAATTATTCAGGTTATTTAAATGTCTCATTTATTTAAATACAGCATAACAGCAGAACAGGTTTTGGAAATAGGAGTTGTTCTTCTCTCCTTCAATGAAGAATATGTTAACGAGTTAACAGTATAATTCAGACACAAAATATTTTATTTACATTTAAAATAGAAGATTTAAATGATTCAAACTTTCATTTTGTGGATATCCCCAAAGTGTTACAGGGAGAATACTGTTGAACTGTTGATTTAGTTTCATTATTGAAAATATATATTGAGTTAGTCTCTCTGATTGAAGAGGTTTTAACTGTGACTTTTTCAGCTGATGCTGAAGTGCATTGTTTCGTTCTCCATCTAATAAACCAAATAACATGTATTAGTAAAGAGACTTTCTACAAGATAAAAGTGTAAGAGAAAGCTGAGAATCCATCTGTTTTTTCAAAAGTTAAGAGACTGAAATGTTGCGCTTGCACATCCTTTGCAAGATGTCCGTCCTTCTCTTTCAAAAACTGGTTGATTTCTGATCTTAGGGAATAAAACCGGTGCAGCACGGAGCCCCCCAATGCACATCAGAATGGAAGAGTAGGTCCCCGTATTCAGCATCAACATCAGAGAGGAAAGCTTGAAATTCTCTGTGGTAGAGCCCTCGTGCTCGAATTATGTTGACAGTTTTCACAACAGTGTTCATCACATCGCCAAGCTGGACTGTCTTGGCACAGAGGGCTTCTTGGTGGATGATACAGTGCATTTTAACAGCCTCACCTCGACTCTTTTGCACCTTGGCGCACGCCATAGAGGCCATTCCTTTGCGCTCGCCTTTCATAGCTGGAGCCCTATCCTTTCTAACTCCACACAGCTTGTCCCATTTAAGTCCCATCTTATCAATTGCATTGTGCTGTTTATTAAATATAGCCAGGAAATGATGTGAAGTTGAAAATAATATGATTAGCCATACTTTTATTATAATGTTATTAACTAATTCGATAAAAGATGATCCATTAACCTTCATGACTATTCTGAAATACACCACAATCCAAATAATAGAAACAAATTGCTACTTATATTGAGTTATTCAAAAGACACATGGCAAACACTTAATCCAGGAGAAGGTGTTTGGAGACGCAGAGAATGTCCTCATCCAGGCCTCTATTCATTAACCTGTTACCACTCCAGTAAAATTAGCCCAAGGCATACCCAAAGTAAATTGAAAGCTGTTCTTGAACCATTTTGAGTACATGTATGGTTTTGGTCTCTTTTGAAAGGTAACACTCTGAAGTTGTTTCCCTAGTCATAATCACTGTAAGTGCTACTGGCATTGAGTAATATAAGTTTGAACATACTGAAATAGAAGGTTTTTATTTCTGCCTGAATGTTTTTTTGCAAACAGATGCCTGCAGATGACTATAGCTGGGACTTATTAGCTGGAAAACACAATGGGACCACAAATTCAAATTTGATAATACCACAGAAAATTAATATTTTACACATGTTTTTCTAAGGGTATTCCAAAAAATGCCATTAGGAGACCCATGGTAACATACCTAGGCTGTGTATTCATAATTCATTTTAAGCTTCTTTATGTCTAACTACAGTAATCTATAAGTTACTTCACCATTATTCACTTTCCTAAATTCTCCAAAACTCTCAAAAACCACACTTTGTAAGGCACGGTCACAGGGACCTGACTCACGGTTACGCAGGTTACTTCCGTGTTCTGCCTCTAAATCCACCCCCTGAAGCTGTATATCGTTATTTTTGAAATTTCATTGGCTATATTGAGCGTCAGTCATCAGAACGATCGGTTGCAATTGGCTCGAGCTTTACACAAAAGAAGAGGGGCAGGCACCTTCCTTCAACGCGGACTCTCGTTGGCTATTGTAGGATGTAGACAGGACATTTAAGTTCCTATTGGGTCAAATGATGTGTCAATCTAAAGGTCAGAGTGCAGCTGCCATTTTGAGATCCAGAGACCGGCAATGTTTACATGTGAACTGAAGTTACATTCGAAAATACATAGATAGTTAGGCAAATCTGCCAGTGTGTGAGATTAACTGGTTTTGAATTAACTGGTTTATGTTCGAGTGCGTAAAGCAGATGTGTGGTAGAAGTGGCTTTTCAGGACCCACGTCGAATAAACAGGAAACAAACATTTTGATCGTTTCGCCTCTGTCTTTCATAGTTTCTACGGTATCTTTTGAAAGAATATAAACGGAACAGTTTGCTGGAAAATCTACTACTCGTTCGTGAGGCTGTGGTTGAGATGCACAAAAGCAGAGGAAATTAGTTGGAGGGGGTATCTGTTCTTAACAGTGATGTCATTGAGGCCACGGTAGTCGATGCAGGGACGTAGTGTCTTGTCCTTCTTACCCACAAAGAAGAAGCCAGCTCCTGCTGGGGATGAGGAGGGGCAAATGATACCAGAGTCCAGGGAGTTCTTGATGTACTGGCTCATCGCCTCCCTCTCCAGGGCAGATAGCGAGTAGAGGCGTCCCTTGGGAGGAGAGGTCCCGGCGAGGTCAATGGACGGGTCTTGTCGAACACCTCCCTGAGGTCCAGGTATATGGGGAAACCCCAGAGATGTCCGTGGTATCTGCAAAGGAGCCAGGGGACTTGGAAGGCACATTAGGAGAGGCAGATAGGAGACAAGATGAGTGACATTTGGTACTCCACCCCACTATGGACCCCGTAAGCCAGTTAATGGTCGGGTTGTGTTTCCGTAACCAGGGATAACAGAGAATGATGGGTAACTGAGGTGAGTCGATGACGTGGAAGATAAGATGTTCAAAGTGGTTACCTGACATGAGGAGGCCGAGGTGGGGTGCGATGAGTCACACAACAGAGCAGGCAGCCGTCCAAGGTGTTGGCATATAGGGGAACCTCGAGGGGCTCCAACAGTAGCTGGAGTTGCTCTGCCAACCCCCGATCAATGAAGCTCTCATCTACTCCAGAATCAATAAATACTGCCAGTTCCATGGAAGTAACAGGAGAAGATAGGAGAGCGTGCGTCAGGGGTCTGGGAGGAAGTGAGGGGGAAAGGGTTCGGCTCACCAGTAATCCTCTTCTTACTGGTGAGCCAGGTCTTTTGATGGGCATCTAGCCAGGAAGTGTCCCAGCTGCCCGCAGTGCATGCACCTCCCCTCCCTTAGTCGGCGCTAAGGAGAGACGAGTGCGGCCTAGTTGCGTGGGCTCCTCCCCTCCACCAGGGGGCGCTGTAGGTCCGGCGTGGCGGTTCCCCCCGGAGCTAGCGCGTGGGTCTGACTGAAGTGGTGGAGAGGACTGCCCCCAGGGCCCGGGAGGTCTCCTCTCGGCCTGGCATCTCTCCATCCTTCTCCCATGAAGCTGGTTATCAATCTTGACAACCAGAGCCACCAAGGCCTCCAGGTCTGTGGGTAAATCAAGAGGTGCTAATTAGGGCCCAAGCACCGACGTAGTCGAAGCGGAGGACCTATTGTTTATTATTATTATTAGGGCCCGAGCATCGACGTCGGGCCACGAGGTCCCTATTGAAACTGTAGGAATTATTATTATTATTCTCTCCAATGACACGCCTTTTTGGGGGCTTTATCATGTCTCCAACCTCCCCATATTTGGCAAGCATATCAGGACTGCGGGAAAATTTGATATTTTATGGGTCCTATGCTCGAGCATGAAAAAATTGCTCGCTAGCGCCCCCTAGAATTTAGCCCCCTCATCCAGTATGTCCAATTAACTTGAAATTTTACACACGCATGCCACCAAATGAGGTCTACAAAAAAGCCTCTTGGACCCCTAAGCTCCGCCTACCAAAAGTTTCCGCCATTTTGTGAAAAACCCATTTTTGCAACTTCCTCCTACACGCTGAGTCCGATTGCTACTAAATTTGCTGTGGATCAGTATTGGATCTATATAATAACATTTCATCAAAGGATATTTGATATCTCATTACGTTTAGAAGATATGGACCAATGAACTTTATAAGGCGTGGCTTTGTTTGTCAACACTCATAACTTCAAAACCATCTAACCTATAATTGCAAAATTTGTCTCATATGTGCACATCGTATATTGTTACGTACCCTACAATTTTCATTCCATTCAACCACTTGGGAGCGATACAGTAGTTAAGCCATTTTTGGCTTTTTTGTCAATTTTCATCGTTTTCAGACGTTGTACTTTAACGAACTCCTCCCACAGAATTCATGTGATCGACCCCAAATTTGGTCAGGATGATCTAAAGATATTAATGATGAAAAGTTACTAAAATGGTCTACTGACATTGAATGACCTTCATTTTATGTGGCGCCCATTGCCGTGGCAACGCGTCATTCACCATGAAAAATGAAGCTTATTTTTCTGTGACTTAGGATGCTCAACAAGCCTTGGAACTTTGCACAGGTGTCATAGGTGATGGAAATAAATATTTCATATGGCTTTTTGGCTTGACCCTTTCAAATTACCTTGATAGCGCCCCCTATAAATATTCAAAATTGCAGCCCCAGCACTACGTTTGACCTACATGTATGCAATTTGGTAGGAACATGTATCACATGAAGACTTAAAAAAGTGTCTTGAGATAATGCTCTAAAATGAACAGGAAGTCTGCCATTTTGATTTTTGTGTGAATTCTCCCATGATTTCTAGTCGCTACACTTTAACTAACTCCTCCTAGAGACTTTGTCAGATCCTTTTCAAATTTGGTCAGTATAATCTAAATACCTTTGCAATTAAAAGTTACTCAAAGCTTTACGTTTGATGGAATGGCGTAGCTGTGGCGTGGCGGCCATTGTAGGTGATTCGCTATTAAACAACAAGCTGATATACGTAACTCCACTGGACTTGCTCAAATATGTCCCAAACTTGCCATATTTGATAACAGTCATGGCCTGAGAATGTCTACAAGCCAATTTTCACTCAGTCATAGCGCCACCTACTGGCAACAGGAAGACAGCGTTATGTGACAAACTGAATCCGATTTATATGACATTTACATGATGTTGTCTATACTTGATGTAGAGCAACACAATGCATGTTTGCGCGTGTTCTCTAGCATCACAAAGTGGATACAGGAACTGGTGGAATATTTGCACTACATAATTTCCAGCGTCACACAGTCCAAGCATTAAAAATATGTCTAACTTGTGGGCGCGCTGTCTGATGGTCGCAGATATTTATGGCCACTTCTGCCGGCGTCTCGCCAGTACCCCCGAGACGCGGGAAGGTGCTCGGGCCCGTTCATCGCTGCTCGCAGCTTTAATTTTTATTATTAGGGCCCGAGCACCGACGTAGTCGGAGCGGAGGACCTATTGTTTTTCGATTGTTTATTATTATTATTGGGGCCCGAGCACCGACGTAGTCGGAGCGGAGGACCTATTGTTATTCGATTGTTTATTAGGGCCCGAGCACCGACGTAGTCGGAGCGGAGGACCTATTGTTATTCGATTTATTATTAGGGCCGAGCACCGACGTAGTCGGAGCGGACGACCTATTGTTTTTCGATTGTTTATTATTAGGGCCCGAGCACCGACGTAGTCGGAGCAGAGGACCTATTGTTATTCTAATGTTTATTATTATTATTACTTTTCCACTTTCATCGCAAAAAGGAGGTGCTTGGGATACTGAGAATTTTGTGAAATTTGGCACGCAAGCCAGAATTTGCAAAAATTGCAGTCTGATAGGGGTGTCCAGCTGCGGTATGAAATATTGGCTCGATAGCGCCCCCTATTGAGTAGCCCCAACATCGGGTTTCACCTAGCTGTATGAAATTTGGTAGGAATGTGGATCGTGATGAGACGCACAAAAAGTCCTCTTGGAATTTTTCTCTAAACCAAAGAGGAAGTCGGCCATTTTTAATTCTATGACGTTTTTGGACCGTTTCAAGGCGTCATACTTTAACGAACTCCTCCTAGTGATTTAACCCGATCAACTTCAGATTTGGTCAGTATGCTCTTGAGACCTTGGCAGTGAAAAGTTACTCAAAGATCAAAAAGTTATGGAACTATGTGTCCGTGGCGTGGCGTCAAAAAAACACCATTCGCCGCGAAACAGGAAGTTGTTGTAACTCGGCCGTACATTGTCGAATCTGCTCCAAATCTCTCATATGTCATAACATCCTGACCCGGAACACATCTATATGATAGTTTAGAATAATAGTAATAGCGCCACCTAGTGGCAACTGGAAGTTGTAAGTTGTGTACTTTGATATCCTGCTCCTCACAGATTAATCAGATCCCTCTAAAATGTTGTCAGAACAGCCTTAAGACCTTGATAATGCTTCATTGTGAAAATTGTAAGAAGTTGTTGAAGGGTGGCGACGTGGCGGCTCGGCGAATTTCGATCCTTCGCCATGAACGAATAAACTGATGTAACTCAAATCCACATCATCAGATCTTTACCAGATTGCAAATGTTTGATTAGACTCCCGTCCTGAAGACATCTGCAGGCCAATTTTGAATCATAGTCGTAGCGCCACCTACTGGTAACAGGAAGTTAAAGTCATTATACTTTGGCTTGTTTCTCTTAGTAGGTAAATCAAATCAATATCAAATTACTTCCACACAAATATAAGAAGTTCATAATACCAGTTCATGAAGCTTTTGATGTTTCGAACAACGAAGGTAATTTTGAGAGGCTAAAAATGCTCGAAACATAAGCAAACTTGGCAAACAGATTTAAAGGCCAAAATGTAGTTATATAATATGATTTTATTGGTTCAGAGTGGCAAATCGGCTCAATAGCGCCCCCTACAAAATTTCGACGAAGCAGCCCTCGCTGTACGTTTCACATAGATGTATGAAATTTGGTAGGAACATGTATCACATATGGACTTAAATAAAAGTCTCTTGGGACCATGCTCTAAACCCAACCGGAAGTCAGCCATT
>NW_022280094.1:2973743-3026556 GCF_004355925.1 Anarrhichthys ocellatus
CAAAATGTAGTTATATAATATGATTTTATTGGTTCAGAGTGGCAAATTGGCTCAATAGCGCCCCCTACAAAATTTAGATGAAGCAGCCCTCGTTGTACGTTTCATATAGATTTACAAAACTTGGTAGGCACATGTATCACACAAAATAAAGTCTCTTGGGACCATGCTCTAAACCCAACCGGAAGTCAGCCATTTTGAGTTTTGTATGAATTGCTCGTGTTTTTTTCCATTTCCAGGTGCTGTACTACGAACTCTCCTAGGGAATTAATCCGATCAGCTTAGAATTTGGTCAGAACAATCTAAAGACCTTAGCGATTAAAGGTTACTAAAAGCTTTAGGTTTCATCGAACGACGTGGATATGGTGTGATGGCCATTTTACATGGTTCGCCATCATCCATCAAGCTGTTGTAATTCGACTGTACTTTGTCAAAACTTTCCCAAACTTGACATGCTTGTTGACTGTCATGGCTTTAGGACTTCTGCATGCCAATATTAACTCATAGTCATCGCACCACCTACTGATAAGCACGGACGTAAGCAGGATTCTATAATTACAGCGGCCCAAACACTGAACTTATTGAAAGGGTTTGTGGGCGCACCATGAGAAAAAGACTTCCCTGATCTAAATATGTGCAAACTAAGATGCTTGGAGAGCAAAAGTTAGATAACAGTGGTTCTCAAACCATGTCAGTGGGCATTAGTGGAGTTGAAGGGAGTTGAACCCCATCCCAGTAAACTAACTGTCTGTTATGTTACAAACACTGAAGCACATTCACACACAAGGCTTACATTTATGATTGTATCGGATGTACACTCAAAACATTTGAGGCTGAAGACCTGGAGAGTCTAAACCAGAAGGCGTCTGCCAGAGATTGAAAGTTCCACTGGCTGTCTGCTGCTAGTGTGTGGAAGCGAATGGCATAATCAGCCGCCCGGCTCTCTACCCAGGACCCCCGTCGAACACCCTTCTTAGGGCCCCGGAAAAGTCCAAAACAGAGCGGCAAATGGCAGATTGATTGTCCCACTCTGCTGTAGCCCATTCCCGTGCCCTCCCTGAGAGGTTGGTAATGAACGCCACCCTGGACCGTTCGGTGGGGTAGGACATGGGCTGGAGGTCGAAGGTAAGTGAACAGAGTGATAGAAAAGAGCGACATGTTGCAGCGTCGCCGTCATACCTCTCAATGTGAGGCACTTGGGGATCGTGGTGCGAGTCGGGAGGAGTCACCGGAGCCAGTGGGACCGGTGGACCTGGCGGTGCTGGCTCCGCCAGCGACTGAGGGTTGAGGCTGGCGAGCACCTGCTGCGTCTGGAGGCTGAGATCCCGCAGCTGGTCCGTCATGGCGGTTTGAAACACATTCTGGCGAGCGTTAATCTCCTGGTGTCAGGATCCCTGTCAGACCAGGCACCTCCCATGGCCACACAGCTGCAGCCACTCCAGCCGATTACCTCCTGCAGGCTGACACACCAGACTCAGGTCCCACTAACGCTTTCCCTGGCACTATATAAACTCTGGTCCTGCAGTCTGGGGTTGTCAGGTCGTACCGTCTTTCACTCGCTTCAACCCCGTTGCATCTTCGGCTTCGAGCGCCTGCCTCCGGTGTCCGTCGGTCCGGGAATCCCCCGTGCTCTCCTTTGTGTTTACGGACTATTCACCCCCGCTCTGCCCTCCGTGGTGTTAACGGACTACACACCGCCGCTCTGCCCTCTGTTGTGTTAACGGACTACTCTCGCCGTCAAGCTACCAGCCATCCGGTGTCGAGCCACGGGACTCACACCGTCGATCTGCCTACTCTCTGGTGTCGGAGCACGGGCTCCACACCTTCCTGTCATCTTAATTCAGGCTAAATAAAACCTGTTTATACCAACTTCTGTCTCCTGTGGTCTTGCTATTGGGTCCTCACCGTGAACTCCCGTGACACCTGGACCCCGTTGGTCAACCCGGAGAGCAATTGTTCGTAGTCGTACAGTCTCTTTCCTTGCGTCTGGAGAGCGGAACGCACGGAGCTGTCCTCTGCTGAGTCCGTCATGGTCAGATCGTACTGTCACGTTTCAGGGCTGGGCTAAGACTTATGAGCAGAGACCGACACTGGAGATGAGGTGAAGTTTAGAAATAAGAATCTTTACTGGTCATCAAAAGAGAAATAAACAAAAACTTAAAGCGACTCCAAACGGGAGCGCGCAAAAACAAACAAAAAGGCAAAGTCAAAAATCATTGAATCCGCACGGGAGACACAAGGAGCACAAGGGGAAGAACAATGACGACCTGACAGCCGGAGCGGGGAAAGCAGGGGAGTATATATGAGTGGGGTAATGAGAGGATTGGAGCCAGCTGGGTGGACCGTGCGGGTGAGTGCAATCAGGGGACCACACACACACACACACACACAGATAGACACAGAGACGCGATGAAACTAACGGGATGTTACATAAACCAGTTAATTCAAAACCAGTTAATCTCGCACACCTGTGCTGGCTAATTTGAAATGATGCAACAGCAGTCCGTGGGTATTTATGGATGTAATAATGTGTTTTGGACTAAATATTTTTACTGAATTGGATCGTCTGCACCTTTGGCAATGTAACAAGACCGTTTTTGTTGGAATATTATCAATGGGTGGACTTCTATAAAGCTTCATCTGTGAGTTGCCTCGATTTTGTAACTGCTTGTTGGTTAGTGGTCTGACAGAGGCGTTGATTGTACCTGCTGTTGTGATTGTATCTTGAAATGGTTTACATAAATCGAATCACAAGTTTCGGAGTGTTAACAGGTTTGTGAAAAGGTTTTATCACAAGTATACTGAACCACCACTTGGTTTCTCTTGTGGAGAAGAGGGTAAATAAACATGCAGTTTCAAACAGTGATGGTGGATGTATCATCCAAATGCACTGATAAATCATTAGCAGTCAAACAATTATTAAAACACTTTATTTTGTTATTTTTTTGGTGGAAATCTTTACATGAAAAAAACCACCAAATTAAAAATGAGTCTTAAGAGATCTTTTTTCAACACAAAACCCAAGTTTATTTTTTTTCATTAAATGTTAACTCGTACCAATAAATAAAAAAACCTGAGTAAAAGCAAAAAATCTTTAATTTCCTATTTTGACATCTTAAAGTTTATAACATATATTAACTTTAAACATTGTATTTATATAATCACAATAACATCAAATTATATTTGTCTTTTTTGGGGGTGATGGCATCATAAAATATGACTACAAACATTCAAAGATACATTTTTAAACCTCAATAGAAAGTCTAAATATATATTATATTCTAATCATGACAATGGACATTGGATAATGCATTAGTAAACAGTTTAAAATAGTGTTGTCTATGAAAGCCTTTTTGTAATGGATGTGGTTTTAATATGAGATGTATTTATTTAAAAGGTGTATGATTAAATTAAGACAGCTGGCCAGGCCTTCATTATTTTTAGGTCGGCATTGTCTGACGCAGAAGAACAAATTCAGATCAGAAAATACTGATGAATCCTAGATTTGTATATAAAATGTTTGTATGCACAGATTGAGCACAGATTTCTGCATACAAACTGTTTCTGAATGAGGCCCAATGAGATCGTAACCATCTTCATTCCTTTGGCATTATTGGAATGCAGTTTGCTGCAAAGACAAACTCCACGTGTTAATATCATCTTGGCTGTGTTCCTGAGGCAGTTTAGACAGTTAGTGAGGAAAAAAAGCAGCATGTTCATCATCAGTGGCCTTTACTGACAGGCTGTGGGATGCCTCAGTCTGTCTCTGTTCTCTCTCCACTAGCACTTCTGCTGAAACAGATGTTCCCTCGATGCCTTCGTGTATACTCACCTCCCTCTTAATTACTGCTGTTAATTAGCAGACACATGCATCCCTTTACAGAAACAAGCATGGACTATACAGTACTTCCATCTCATGATGGGAACAGTGATATTATTGGTATGTATACAACATAGTTTGATGCATTTAAGAGGCAGGTTCAGCAGTTTATAGAGCTGTAATAATAGATGAAGGGAGGAAGTGTATTATTTTCAAGGAGGCGAGCAATTAGAGGAGAACAGAAGGATGTAATACAGAAATACAGTCTACAACATTCTACACGATTTTGCATTACACTGCATCTCTCCCTCATTTCTCTCTGTGTCCTTTTTGTTGCTGCGTTTGTTTTCACTCATCTCTCACACTCGCTCACACACACACACATACACACACACACACACATCTATTGGCTTTGATCCATTAGTCAACACCATATCCCAGGGTTCCATCTGTCCCTGTTTTGCTCTCATCCTCCATGCTGTCCCCCAAAGTTGTCGGCTTATATTTAATGAGGGAGTGTCAGTTGAATTATTCAGCTGTCATTTGTTGCTTTTATAAAGTAAATGGATGTCAGAGAGGATTTACTCTTTACACCACAGCACACAGTGTTCTCTATTCTCTGCTGCGTCGCTGCATGAGATAAGAGTTTTTTGTGAGGGTTGTGTTATTCAGTATGTAAATATGTTAGTTACATGATGGAAAAAAGAGGAATATATTTCAGTCGAGGGCTTTTAAGCAGTGTAATACCCTGTGGTAGCCATATTGAAAAGTCCTCAGTTCAGTTAAGATGACTTTGAACAATTGAGAGTGATAGAGAGATCAATTTTGCCTTTGCATAATATCATTTTCTTTTCCATCACACTTTCTTGGAATTCTGCACCATGTCAAGAGTAGGTAGTTCTTAAATCAGTGTGATATGGGTGAATGACTACATGTAGTGTTAAAGCACTTTGAGTGGTCAGAAGACTAGAAAAGTTCTATACAAGTGCAGTCCAATTAACATTTACCAATCTAGAATAACTATATCATTAGATAATTGATTTCGGAGGTGTTCTGGGCCTAGTAGAATAATGTTAGTTTTGTCTGAGTTTATGATCAAGAAGTGCAGGTCATCCAAGTTGCTATGTCCTTAAGACTGCTTTTGTTGACAGAGATCTGATATTTAAGAGTTGACATTTAATTTTCCCTATTTTGTTGAACTGTTGCGTTGGTGTTGTTAAGTTTAATTAGGATATTTTGTACAACTCCTCTTCTATTTCATTTTGATTTAATTCATTTAAGTGGCTGTGGGGCAGACACAGTCTCTAGGGTTTTGGGTGCGTACCTGCTCTAATGGAAGCACAGAGATGTGCGTAAGACTGCAACTCTGCTTCCTGGTCTCAACTTTGAGTTGTCATGGAGTCAGATTTCTAGATATATAATCCACTCCATCCAAAGTGGGATAAATGCATGTGACTATGGCCCCTGGTGTTGCTAACTTCACATTCCTTACAATAGAGCTGCCAATAATCAGAGTTGGTTTCTCAACGGGTGTGTCGCTAATTGGGGAGAACCTATTAGAAACTTGAAGTGGTTGGTGGTGAACCGTGGGCTTCTGCCTAGACTTATGCTTCCTTTGCGCAGTCAACCAGTCTCCCGGCTGCTCGGGGATTTGCCGGGGGGCGGCTAGTAGAAGCTACGTCTGGTCCGCCCACAGGGGGACGACGACGACGAAGGCTAATCTATTGTATCACATTACTTACTCTCACTTAGGCTACATCCACACTAATACGTTTGAGTTTTTAAATGAAAACGATCTCCGTCCACACGGCGTTTCAGCATCGTTTTTGAAATGATCTCCGTCCAGACTAAAACGCCTGAAAAAGAATATCACGTGACTCTTCACGTACACTGGGCATGCGGGTGGGTGCCGGTGTTAACAGGAAGTAGATTGGTTGCTTAGTTAAAAAAATACTACAGAGTAATAAAGTAGTCTTTAATAATGAAAGGTCGTGTTTGATACTTAAAATCTTCCTCTATAAACTCAAACAGACAAATTTCGTGGAAGGTTTCAGTAGTTTTTAGACTTAGTTACAACGCTGCGGGTCTTGCTCTCTCTCTCACACATCAAATTAACTTTAATATTAACACTTACACATAATGGTTTACTAGATTATGGGTCAATAAATGTGTCTCTCACTCGTTTCCTTGGTTTCGTTGTTGTTCATTCTCACTCGTAGCTCTGCTGGTGGCTGAAGTCTCTGTGCTACTGGGGAGCAATTCATGTTTCTGTGTGGACTTCACAATAGTTGTGCAGAACAAAATATGCATTAATAAGGACAGGAAAGTCCTCTGTTTTGTGTCCGTCCTCCTCAAAGCCGCTAACCGTGACTTCAGACGGCCGCTCCGTAGGTCTAATAATGCCGCTGGACACGCCGCTCACTAATCGCTCCAATAACAGCTACATGTTACAGCTACAACAGCTGCTAGTAAAGACAACTAGGTCAGCAACACCTGTAATCAGTTGTCCATGTTAAATTAACCAGGTAGTCGATCGGTAATCAAGGCTGTTGTTATTTGTGATTTTCCGGGAAAGGCTCACGTGATAGGGGCGTGACGAATCAGGGAAGGACACGTCATGACTGCTAAGAACCAATCAAGTAGCGAACGCGGGTGTGGGCGTCATCGTTTCCAAACTTATCCGTTTTCGACCGTCCACACAAAGAGGCAACCCCGGAGTTTTCAAACTTATCCGTCCTTGGGAGTGTTTTCAAACTTATCCGTCCTCGGGAGCGTTTTCAAACTCCTCCGTTTTCGGTTCTCGAAATCTCTGGCGTAGTGTGGACGCTCAGTGTAAACGTAGCAAAACATATGCGTTTTCAAATGGAAACGGAGTAGTGTGGACATGGCCTTTGATCTTGGCCTCGATGAAAGGGTGTTCTGATGAGGTCCAGGACACAATATTTCTTATTGCTTACATAATTTGTAAAGACTGGATAAACTCATATAATCAAACAGAACATCAACAGTTCCTACACTAGCAGCATGGCTCTATTGATGGCAGGGTTGTTAAGTCCACTGCACTGGTGCTCACTGAAATATCATGCCATTTGAATGTTTTACCTTGAAGTTTTATATAGATGTTCATCATCCCCAGACCATATGGTGAGGGCTTTGGGGATGCCCTAACCTTTTAGTCCCACCAACTAGTTGAGATTTTTAATTTAGGGGAAAATCTCTCAAAAGTTAATACCTGCATGCTCACCAGCAGGATGAATTTTAGGTGATGTTCAGATGTTTCATCTTGAAGATCATCAGATGAAGATGTCAGTCTGTCCAACACTTTGGTTTATGACAAAATAGTTGCAAAATCAATAACATTTCCATCAGCTGTCCTTGTTTTGTTTTGCACGTCACAAGATGGTGAATACGGTTAACATTATACCTGCTAAGCATCGGCTGTTATTATTTTCATTGTCAGCAAGCTGACATTACAAGTGAGATCAAAGCCCACACAGTTGCTGATGTGGCTGTGGATTTAGTCTTGTTTCACGCTTCTTCTTCTTCTTCTTCTTCTTTAAATTAAACGTCTGTGTGTGTGTTTCACAGTTAGCAATTGCTACAGCTTTAGAGGTGCTGAAGAGGTGAAGCTAGTGAACTGTAGAAAGTGGAATTGACAATTTCAGAAGTGTTCAGGACTATTAAGTGTAGACAGACATGTCAACCACTATCTGTTTGCTAATTACACTGTGATCTCAGCTAAACTGCAGTACAACAAAAAGGGCATCATCTACCACTGCTGTAGCTTTCAATAGACTTGTTGACTCTCAATTTTCTCAGACACCTCAATGCAGATTTGAAAGTATATTGTGATCCTTTATATTGTCAGAGCAATAACTCTTTTTGCAGACGCGGGTTCATCCTTTATGATTATGTTTGTGAGGTACAGTTATTCAGAAGCTGGACTGGTGCCAAGGCAAATTGGATTACGTCTCCCAATGTTCTCTCAAGTGTTTTATTATCCCTGAGCTGAAGGCATAATGTGATTACTTGGTGATGCCCTTTGTTCAGCACACTATTATCCTGATGCTGTGTCCATGAGTTCATTAACAGCACATTATGACTTGTTAGACACAAGCACGCAGCAGAGGCCGCTGAGCTCATACAGTATGAGTCATTCATGTTGCGTTCAGGCTGGATAGACTCCTACTGAACGTGGGCGGCAAGTAAAGTTTAGTTTAAACAAGTGCACTGTAATTGAATAATGGGCTGCACGTGCAGTATATAATATTATACATTATTAAGCAGTATTAAGTGGATTTTGGTGATAACAGTCGTGAATTGCTCCCTCATTTTACATTTAAAAACAAAAGGGATACTTTCTAAAAACGGTACCAATTTGTGATATGAGGTTGAATTTATGTGAATAATATTACGATTAGTTTGACGAAATAATCTTTACTTAATGTTTACTTACTATCTGTTTCTCTTCAGAGCATTTAAACTGCATCCTATGGTCTTCATCAGTGGTTGGAGTTTTCTCAGTTGTCACGAAGATCAGTGTCAATATTAATGAATACACAGAGAATTCACGCATGTATTGCGTGATTTATATACAATGACTCTGTCCACAAAAATATGTTTCAATTCTGGGTC
Organism: Anarrhichthys ocellatus; assembly: GCF_004355925.1. NCBI lineage: Eukaryota > Metazoa > Chordata > Actinopteri > Perciformes > Anarhichadidae > Anarrhichthys > Anarrhichthys ocellatus. The sequence continues at coordinate 2,982,196 of NW_022280094.1, forward strand.
GGCCCTATGGTTGTTTCCCAGTTGCATGTGTCCAGAATATCTTCACATACATATCCTTACCAGATGTCCAAGCCACCTCAACCTGCTTCAGTGCATATGGACTATTATTGATTGTTTTAATCTCACTCAATGTGTCACAGACCCTTCCCACATCAGAGGGCATACTCTCGACCTTGCTTTTACTCTTTAAATATTGATTCTGTTCTGTTGATCTTTGTATTTCATATCAGAATTGTGTTCTTTTGAATTGGATACCTAAGGGTGTCCTTCTCAAATTAGCTCTTGCATCCTAAACAATCTCTATGCAGCAGTTTTCTGCTGGCTTTTATATTAGCTCAAATGATGGGTTGGGTAATTTCAATTTTGCTGGGTAGTTTTTGTGTAGCCCAGCTGCTGGGTTAGTGGCTGGCTCATTCTTAGTGACAGTAGAAAGTAGAGGCTGGGTTATCTGCAGTCGGCAAATAGCATGGTCACTGAGCAGTCTTTTTGACTCCTCTCCTCCAGCAGTCCTCTAACATAATTCAGTAAAGGTAATTATTCATTTTCAAGGCAGCAGGTGAACTTTCATCTCCAAGTTCAACTGTCTTGACATGTTTTACAGTGTATGGCAAGTCTCTAAGCTTCACAAGCATCTACTGAAGACCTACATAAATGTTTTAACTCTTTCCTGCCTGGTACGGTCGACGAAGCTGTAAATCTAAGAATAAACTTGTGTCGATGGCCAGCAATATAGTTGGCAAACCCCGAAAGCCCTTGACTCAACTTTTTACAGAAATGATGAAGAAGAAAACGAGGAGTATCCTGAGCGATATCTCCCATCCTCTTTTCAGCCAGTTTGAGCTCTTGAGCTCCGAGAGGCTATGGAGTCCCTCTGGAAACTAAAAATGTGTTTAAGAATTCCTTCAACCCAAGTGCCATCAATATTCTTAAGTCAACAAAGTGACTGAGTAGATCTAAGCCACTGACACTGACATTAACTGTTTTCACGTGTGGTATAACCAACAGTATATGTATTTGTTTTTCTAACCGCCTGTCTGCTTTTTATGTTGTTGTTTCTTGTGTTTGGTGAGCAGAGACAAATTTACACCCTGGACGATGATAAAGATGTATTGTTTTGTATTACAACAGCACCATGAGCAAAGAGAATTCAAAAAATACTTTTTAAGACATTTTATGATCTTAAATTCTGAAAATCAAATTTAAGGATCAGCAGCAACCCTGTTATGGGAGGAGGAGGCTTGTAGCCTATCGCATGCTCGCAAAGTCTTCTAATAAGCACATATCAATTGAATGTAAATGTAAGTAGCAGTTACAACATTGTTACAGTACGTTTGACAACACAAACACTACATGGTTTAAAAATTGATGTAAAGGTATTGTCACAATCAGGCTTTGCCTTATGTGTTGTTTGTGTGTGTATTTCTGTAGCTCCTCACTCTTCTACTCAGCCACTCCCTCAGCACCAGTCTAACTCCCTTCACCTGTCACTTATCAGTAATCAAGCACTCCCTCATCAGCACAACTCTCCTCACCTGTTCTAGTCACTATTTAAACCCGTCTTTCACTTACTCACTGCCAGGTCATTGTTTGTTCTACCCACCCGTTTGTCTCGTCCTGTTCCCGGTTTCCCCGTCTGCCTGCCCCTGCCTGGGTTTCCCCCCTCGTCTCTTGTGCTTGGACTCCCTGTTGTGTGGTAATTATTTCCTTTTGGTGTGGAATAAAACGCCTTTTTCACTCATCTACTGTCTGCGCTTGAGTCCTTATCATGCCTCATGACAGGTATTTCTGCTTACCAGTCACTTTGTGCATTGCCGTAGCGTCAGGTTTGTTTATACAGATGAACTTGGGCACGATGGATCTTGAGTTTCCAACTTGAATGACTGTTCCGTTGCACTTTTCCGAGTACAATGGATTGCAGCATAACCTTAGTGTTGGTGTCAAGCGGAAACCTCTGGTGCTGAGAAAAGAATGTGGAAATGCCAAAAACTGCAGTTACTCAAATGGCCACTTGAGACTAAATGTTAAATTTTATAGTCTCTCTAGCCAATATTACTATTCATGACATTTGTATAACTCACCTGTGTATTTTATATTAAGGCCTAAAGTTTGGCATAGTTGAGGGCATGGCCGCTTTGAGTGACAGGTGGGTGCCGTAATTGGTTGCTAGATGCTAGCTGTCAGCTCTGCTGTGTCACACTGCTGCCTCATCTCCATTGAACACCCACCCCTTTGCTATTTTTAGAGTAATTCGTTGTCGTCAATGCCAAGATCCCACTTTGAAGCTCACACTGGCTCTTCAGAAAATTACGGGGGACATCATGAAGACTACATCCATATTTTATATTGTGTAGGTTAGCCTAGACCAGTAATTTTCAACCGCTGTGCCGAGGCACACCAGAGATCGCCAGGTGTGCCGTGGGAAAATGTCCAATTTCACTTAATGAGTCCAATAAAATATTATTTAGTTGTTGCAAATACTTTGCCATTGTTGAGCGTCTGAGCTGCAATATAGTGGCTGGCTAAGTAATAAATACTCTTCCATGCCAGTGGGTGGCAGTAGGTAGCGCAATGATGACCGTGTTCATTTAGGACAGTAGAATGAAATGACCCGCAGGAGAGGTTGCGGTGACAAGACGAACAGCGATGGGGAAAAATGCAGACTCTGAACTGGACAAAATAATCCAGATGAAAAGCCTAGTAAGGATCAACACATTTAGAGACTTGTCATTAAATTGTCAGCATATATCCGGCACTCGGTACAACGGCCTGCCAGTAAATATCATGTTTATCATAACTGGCCCGCCACAATACAGAGCTCCGGGATGAAAAGTGGCGATGTTAGCTGGCTTTTTGTGCAGCATAACAAAGCATCTCACAACGCTAAACCTCCAGCTTCAGGGACGGGGATAGACATGTGTGATGCAGTAAGAGTCTCCACCGCTGTGTTCCCGACTGCACATTTTGCTGACAAACTGGGTGCACTTGGCACAGAGATCACTCGGCGATTTGCTGACTTTGCAGCTCAGAAATTTAAATTTGAACTGCTCAGCAATCTGTTTGCAGTTGACGTGGAAAGAGCACCTGTGGAGCTGATAGACCTCCAGTGTAATGACACACTCAAGACAAAGTATGACTCTGTTGGCGCTGCACAGTTTCCAAGCTTCATCCCCGAAACGATGCCTTAACTCCGCCTACATGCTGCTCAAACACTCTGCATGGTTGGAAGCACATACCTGTGTGAGCAGCTTTTCTCTGTGATAAAGATGAACAAAAACCCACACACGAGTCATCTCACTGATGCACACCTTCACTCCATCGTGAGGGTTTCCACAGAACCTAACTCCAGACATTAATGAACTGGCAGCCAAGAAAAGATGCCAAACATCTGGCTCTGGTACATATGCATAAAATAATGTAGCCTACCTAAACATGTATTCCTTTTGCACTTTGTCCAATATCCCTTCTATCCTGTTTATTAAAAATGGTGACTCTATTTGGCCCTCAATGTAGTCCCAATTTCTTATTTTGGACCTCTCTGTGATTGAGTTTGACACCCCTGGCATATACTGTATGCTGTATTATGCTAAAAGGTGTCATTTTGTAACCTTTTTGGTTGTTGGTGTGTTGCGGGATCGTTTTAATGTAAAAAATGTGCTGCGGCTTAGAAAAGGTTGAAAAACACTGGCCTAGCCAAATTTCTACTACATACAGAGCCCCACCTGTTTGTGAGAAAAATACAGCTATTTCAAAGGTGTTAAATTAGTTGTTAAGGCCATACCCTCAAGACCAATCATAAAGTTTTGTGTTCATTATTGCAAGTATTTATGATTTGCATTACCTAATCTTTAACATATTTGAGATCAGCCTATATACATATTGTTTTAAATGCATTATATATAAATTACATTTTTACTGATTGGACTGTAAGAAATCAAGAAAATAATGAAAACCAATGTATGAGATTAAATTAACATTATAGTCAGAATTAATCATTATTTGAGTTGAATGATCAATTCAAGTTGCTATGTTGGTTGGTCCAACCCAGTGGTTTGTTGAAAACTACCCGAAATCGGTTGTGAAATTCACCCATCCCCGAGTTCACAACCAGTAAGAACGTTTGGAGTTTAATGGCGTAATTAGTAATGCCAGCGCTATATATTTTGTTGTCCTTGTATGTAATAGTGAACATAATCCCTAATTCTTGTCAATTTAACACACATACAGTATATTAAATCAGTACTATATAATACTTAAATATTCAAAATGTTGTTGCACCCTTAACAATAGTCTGAAGTCTGCTGTTCACTTAGTATGCACATAATGACACTTGTGTTCTGTCAGTGGATACACATCCATACAGACTCCCTCAGCAGCTTTTCTCAGGAGAGCTGTGGATTCATCCTTCAGCTAGGTGAGATAGGAGGCAGTTGATATGATCTATGAAGGGCCACGTGAAGACCACACTCCCCTTTCCATTTAACGCCTGAATAAAGATATACCCACTGTGATAAAAGCGACCAGGCATCTCGCCAGACGTGCTGTCAGCGAAGGAGACAAGCTGACAATTACCAGGCCTATCTGCAGTGTAATCACTGAGCTCTACATTGTCCTTTTGGCTTTTTCCATATTTCTTGCTTTTGATTTGTGCCTGAACGTTATGCAAAGCATACTTCCAATGCTGTTTTGTATGATACATGCTGATGGGAAAATGTTTGTCACTTGCTGCCCTATATTTGTCACAGATATTGGTTGAACCACATAAAGTCAAGGTCACCTTCCGAGCATCTCAGGTCAACATTTCTGACTTCACCAGAGTGTTGATTATTATGTTTTTTGCTCTCTCGGAAATCCATGAGTTTAAGTGCAAACCAGCCCTTGAACTGTGCAAGTAATAACACCTTCATAACAAATTGTAAGTGCAAATAGCTTCAGATGTTAAATTATTCCAAGGAGGCTGGCACTCCTGCGCCCTGAAGCCCTTTTTATAAAATAGGAGCATTATCTGATCTGAAATTGGAGAACTCTCCCCGTTTTGGTTTCTCACTGGCTGATGACTTTGCACGGTGTGGTAACAATAATGGCTGCCGCTCTGAATGGATAAACTCTGTGCAAAGCCTTTACGCCACTTTTGAAATGATCCAGTATAATGTGGGTAACTGCTGTTGTAAAGTGTTAGCCAGTTGGGTGCAATTTTTGATGTGAATGGCCATGACTGCAAATACACATTATGTAAATAGTAACATTTACATATGATTTACATATGTATGTCTCTGGCAAGCAGAGAGAGGCTCAGGTTTAGATCAGCCTTCTTCTCATTTTATATGGTTGGTAAACATCACTTTCTGATATGGTCATTCTTGGCACTCTGTTCTTCTCTGGACAATCCCTTAGTGAATCAGAATCCAATTTATACATTTAATGGTCAAGTGTGGTCAAGCATACAAGAAATTGAACTCTGGTGAACTTGGTTCTTTGCAATTTTTTGCAACACACTTCTTGCAAAACACCTTACAGTGTTTCTTACATTAGACACATATGTTGAAAAAAACACTTTGATTGGAAATAAAAAACATGCCTGGGTACACCACATGCTCTGTGAGAGACATGTAGAGAATACAATGTTGGTATTGCCTTGTTTAATTACCATTGCAACAGGAAATTAATCAATGAATGACTGACCACAGACGTCAGGGCGACGGGCCTGTAGTCATTTAATCCTGTGATGGAGGATTTCTTGGGGACCGGGATGATTGTGGAGCGTTTGAAGCAGGAGGGGACTTCACACAGTTATCGGTTGAAGATCTGCGTCCAAAGATCCAAACTGACGCAGGGTCGTTGCCTGAACTTGTTTTCCAACTTTTCAGTGTAGCTCCTCTTTGCTACCTTGATCTCCCTCGTCAGTGTTTCTGGTCTGATTGTACAGGATTCTGTCCCCACTTCTGTAGGCCTCCTCTTTAGCCTGACAAAGCTGCCTGAGTCTTGCAGTAAACCAGGGTTTATTGTTGTTGTATGTGCAGAAGGTTTTAGTCGGCACACACATGTCCTCACAAAAACTGATATGATGTCACAGTGTCAGTGAGCTCATCCAGGTCTGTAGCAGCAGCCTCAAAAACACTCCAATCAGTGCAGACAAAACAGGACTGTAACTCCAGCTTTGCCTCGTTTTGCCTCCATCGCCTCGCAGACTTCACCACAGGCTTTGCAGATGAATGTTGCACACTATATACAGTACATGTATATATCTGGCGACTCCATACTGGGCCACTTGTTAATGTATTTACGCAGATCTGGAAAGTCAATTTGTTTGGGTTGTGTAGCATGAACGGGTCCTGGCCAACGGAAAGATGGGCAGGATCGCACCTAACACGGTGGTAACTCAGTCAGTAGTCCGACTTTAGGGGATCTGATGGGTCAGAAGTGTACCTTCAGCCTTTTACCTCACCCCGTAGCTGAATCGTTAGGATTTCGGAATTATTGTCTTTCTGAGAGTCTTGTACGGCTTGGCCCTAGGTGCTCTCAGTAGGATGTAATATGAGTAGTTACGTAGTATGTCTGTACCTTACTACTGCCTATTTTAGTTTTCTCACCATTTTTGATTAACACTGCCAAGTCTTCACCCAGGGAATTTACCTTAAGGTCCTCTGGAGTCTGTCGTCACATATGTATCACACGTTTCCAGGACAGAGGAAGAGGGGTAACTTAATCTAAAAAACTAGAGTCTTCAGTTTGAGTCCCAGTCACTTACAAATGGTAAGGCTGCGGTTTTATTACAGTTTTCTCAATACAGTTACATAAAACACTTTCAACTAAAGGAAAGTCTATGTGGTGCAAAATATATCAGTCACTGTAAGCTGTCTTCTGATAGCAGAAATGTCTCACAGGGTCTTCTATAAAAGAAGGGCAGTCCAGTCTCTAAACTGGAAAAAAGGCCATTAGTCAGCTTTCGCTGTGAGTTTTATTCTTCTTTTTTTTGTTATGCTGTCTTCTGATGGCAGAAGGGTCTTCCAGTCACCCCTCTCAGGGTGAAGACTCTAGTCACCCCTGAGGGTGAAGCCTGTTCTTTCAGTTTTGCAGCTGCTTTTATGCTTATCTGAGGCTGGAACCTCCCCCAAAATAATGCGTCACTCACACGAGTCATCCTTTTTGTAGGTCAACTTACAGGATGTAAGAATTATACAAAGTTTGAGTGACTATTTTACATAAAGTGTCTGCAGTTTATATGTTAAATCACTTCTATCATGAAATAAAACAGTTTATATGTTTCAACAGTTATACTTTTAAATCAAACAGGTTACAGGTTGTAATAGTTATGCTTTCATATTTTTCTACAATCGCCAACTTTGGTGGTTAACTCTCTTTCATTGTTTGACAAACTATGACACCAACTGTGTGTGCACACTTACATACGTCATCATTGTTACAAAGTTTAAAAGGGTCTATAATAGTAACAGTTTTTCTCAGGTGAAGTTGGACAAAATAAATATTTTGCACGTTATCATTCTTCGCTGACCATGGTGATCTCATCTTGGAGGTCAGTACCAGGCTCAGTCCAGGAGCTGACTGTGTAATGAAATGCTGTCTTGGTTAAAAAGGCACTGAATACGCGCAGATTGTGATCGCAAACACAATTGAAACCGCAACAGCGTTTTAAATATGACCCATGGTGATTGTTGTGCAGAATGGGGTCATCGGCTACTGTGTCAGGTTGAGAATCCTCAACTAGCATAGGATGCTGCTGGGCCTTTTGTGATATTAGAATCAATGTTGGTCTCCTTCTTCAGGTCCTGTGAGGCTTCGAATCTCTCAGAATCTTCATTATTTATTTTGTTTTTTGATATGATCCACAGATGGTCTAATTCTTACACTGTTTTCTATCAGGTGTTGAATGTGAATCTATCTGAGGGAGACAAGGTGGTGTTTGAAGATGTGGGCCACAGAGAGAACACCATGCTGGCCAATGAGTCCATTCTGATGAGGGGGTTGGTAATAAGAAGCCACAGCAATCAGATCTCTATCCGCTTCCACAACCAGAGGTCTCAGGTTGGATCAGTGCTGCTCAGATACCAAGGTAAGTTTGTATTACATGAAAGATGATATTTAAATGATTTAATGTTTTTTTGCTCCCTTGACATTTTTGTAACTTTAAGTTGAATTCACATTTATCATGTAATAAACTGCTGTTAAATATCACTGTAGTGCCATACAAAGGAAGTAGAATTATATAGCTGTATTGCCTGTAGCAGATTTGATAATTAATAAATCACATGTATCAAAATTTGTAATATTTAATTTAGAATTACGACTCATAAGCCCATGAAGTAACTGTATTTAACATTCTGAATATTAATATATCATCAAACACATAGTATCTGTGTAAAGATCTAGAGGAGTAACGGCTACCTGAGCAGAGAATGAAGTCTCTCTCCCTCTGTGTGTTGATACCAGAGCTTCTCTTTGCTTTGCTGACATAGCCGGGCCGGCCGCATGCCTTTGAGTGCATGTGAGCATCCCAGACTGATAAGCTCATGGCCGCCACTCTGCACTGCTCTCATATGGAGGTTACAGCTGTTCACTTTGTCCCGACCAACAGCGTCATCGAAGCAATGACGCCCTTCATTTCCCACCCAGTTAAACACTGTAAACTCTGTCAGCACTTTTGCAGTTAGCTGCCGGCTTGCTGTCGCCATGTTGAGAGCTGTTGAGAGGCAATCAAAATTAATTGAATTTGTAATTTTGAATTTTTCAATTACATTAATAAGCACATTTGCACTGATTTATTGATCAGCCCGGTATGAACTATATAAGTTAAAGCTCCCACACATTGAGCTAAAACTCTCCACAGATATAGTCTACAGAAATACTCTATGAGCTAGCCTTCCCTGCCCAGCTTTTTGTCTGAAATACTAAAAGATTAGGTTGTTGATCAATGCATTCAATGTTGTGGATTGCGATGGCTTAAGCAGTACATGTGTTGGCTGAGATAGGATTTATCACAGTTGGGTTGCTGTTGCAACTTATTGTTCCAAGGCAGAGAAAGGAAAGTGCAGGCCAGGCAGCAGTGGAGGGGAATGGCACCATCGATATATGTGATTGTATTCATGGTTGAACATGCTCACACTCACCATCATCAATTTACAATATGTCACTTCTGACATGCATATAAAGGCAGGCAGCATAACAAATATTGCATAACTCAGTGTTGAAGGCGATATGCCATGTCACCCAGGAAAGTCATTTTTCCATGTCATTTATATATACAAAAATGATTATGTTGGCCTACATACCGCCATATAACATGTTGGATCCAAAGATGTATCTGATGGATTAAAATGTTATTGTCTCAAAAATGAACAGATAATGAGGTGACTTTTGCTGATTTAGTCACTAACCACAAATTCGTATGATTATGTGATACTGGTTGGGTAATAATTTAAGATTCTGTTATCAATCATGGGCAGGTTAATTCAAAGTGAGACTATATAATAATAATAATAATACATTTTATTTATAGAGCGCTTTTCAGAGTTTTCAAAGACACTTTACATTAAAATCATCATATATAAAAGCTATACACTAAAAACATAAAACACACAATAATGGTCACACATTAAAAGCAGTTTTGAAAAGGTGGGTTTTGATTTGGGATTTGAACATGGAAAGGTCAGTGCAGTCTCGGATGTGTTTGGGGAGAGAGTTCCAGAGGGAGGGGGCTCTGTTGCCCCATGTCCGGTGCTTGGTCCTCAGTGGAAGGGACAGGAGGTTGGCATCAGAGGAGCGGAGCCGACGGGATGGAGTGTGGTAGTGAAGCAGGTTGGTGAGGTAGGAGGGGGCCTGATTATGGAGGGCTTTGTGAGTGAGGAGAAGGATTTTATATTGGATCTGTTGTGGGACGGGGAGCCAGTGGAGGTTCTGGAGAACAGGGATGATGTGGTCACGGGAGCGGGAGTGGGTGAGCAGGCGAGCAGCAGAGTTCTGGATGTACTGGAGTTTATTTAGGATTTTGAATGATGTGCCATGAAGAATACTGTTGCAGTAGTTGATTCTGGAAGTGATGAAAGCGTGGATCAGAGTTTCAGCAGCAGATAAGGAGAGTGATGGGCGGAGACGGGCCATGTTTTTTTTAAGTGAAAAAAGGCAGTTCTGGTGATTTGTTTGACGTGGTGTTCAAAGGAGAGGTTGCTGTTGAACATGACTCCGAGGTTGTGGATGTGTGGGGAGGGAGACAGAGTGGAGTTGTCGATGGTGAGGCAGAAGTTGTGACCGGTTTAGTGAGGGATTTGGGACCGATGATGATCATGTCAGATTTATCACAGTTGAGTTTGAGGTTTGCATCCATGATTTAATGTCAGTGAGGCAATTGGTCAGAGTGGAGTGAGTGGCAGTGGTAATGGCCTTTGTGGAGATGTAGAGCTGGACATCATCGGCGTAGCAGTGAAAGTGAAGACCATGGTGACGTATGATGTTACCAAGAGGGAGCAAGTAGAGGATGAACAGAAGAGGACCAAGCACCGAACCCTGGGGGATGCCTTGAGACAGAGGAGCAGTGGAGGAGGTGCAGTTGTTGATGCTGATGAACTGTTGTCTGTTTGTAAGATATGATTTAATCCAGAAGAGAGCAGTTCCGGTGATATTGAGGGAGGGTTCGAGGCAGGAGAGAAGGATGTTGTGGTTGATGGTGTCAAAAGCTGCAGTGAGCTTGAGGAGGATGAGAATGTTGAGGTGAACACCGTCTGAGGAGAGGAGGAGGTCGTTGGTGACTTTGAGGAGGGCTATTTCAGTGCTGTGCTGTGAGCGGAAACCGGATTGAAATGGCTCGAACAGCTCATTGGAGATGAGGTGGGCTTTGAGTTGTGTGCCGACAACGCCACACAACTCAACTTTCAAAAGAGTAGCAACTCAAACTTCTGCTAATTAAACACTTTATAATAAGGATGAAAGGAAAGGCACAAGGTCAAAGGGGTTTTATTTAGTCTTTCATTTATTCAGAGGTTTGTTTTGGGCTTAACATGAATTAAACCAATCAGAGTGTTGTCTCCCATTCCCTTTAGCCTGCACCGGTGCAATGCTATTTAAGTGTTCAAAGTGAAAGCTTAGCGGACCCTCTGCCTCCGCCCTCTCCCTCTCCTCTGTCCCATCAACTACTCCATTTGACTGCAAATGAGCAAAAGCACCAATAACCTATTTCACTGAGGAGAAGGTGCTCTGTTTGTGTAACAAGTGTACAAGCATAGTGAACTCGCCTATGTAGGCACATCTTACTATCTGAAAAATGTGCCCTTTAAATAGTAGGAAAATACTGCATCATTGACTTTAGACCAGGTTTTTGTTGGTTAATGGCTCAATCGCTTTCTGCTGCCTCAAGATAGCAATGTGCCAACAATGCTCCTGACTGTGCCTCATATTAAAACTAGTGCTGGGCAAGTTAACGCATTATTATCGCGTTACGCATTAATTAATTAACGCCAACAATTATTTTATCGCGCGTTAACGCAGTTTTTTAAAATGTATTATTAAGCGGACATTTTTAACACAAGAACCAGGCGGCCGACCGGTCTGCAGCAAGCGGTGACCAGCTGTTTGTGTGGCATCTCTTCCGTCTCTTCCTGTTTCCTTCACCTACATTCCCCTGGGTCCTAAGTCCCTCCATGTACAGCTTCTTATCACCCTCTATGTACCAACGTACATTTATAACAAATACCACACATATTACGGTAATCAGCGTTGCATATGTGTCTGACCAAAATACCAAAAAAAGCAATGATTCATTTAAATAATTTTTTTAGAGTTTTTAAAGTGTTTTTGTTTGGAATATGTATAATAAGCATATAATTTAGTTATTGCTACTGAGAATTTAACAAACGTGAAGAAAAAAACATGACGTAGATAGGTTTGCAGTTTTCAAGGTGTATATTTCAAATTGCATCTCTTACACACATGAAGATAAAGTTGTGAACACGGGCTGAATATCTATTATCAGAATCATAACTATATTTCAACTACTGTGTAAAGGGAATAGGCTACTGCTGTTAAAAAGCACCTGATTTGTTTAAAGTGTTTGCAAACCAAATGTTATTGCACTTTTGTTCATATAGCAGTACTCTTAAAATAAAAGTGCGCAATACACTACTTTTGAATTAATTATTGAATTTTGCGCATAATGCGATTAATCGCAAAACAATCATGCGATTAAAAATTGTAATCGTTGCCCAGCACTAATTATAACCAACACGGCAATGTGCGCACGGATGGTACACCAAGTACATGTTCTACATAAACGTGTGCTGTGCGCAGCGCTGTAAGATCGTTGTGAGATGGAGGCCAAGCATGGAGCAGCGCAAGAGTGCAGACCCAGCTGTATATAGTTAGATGTAAAATGCACACTTGATGAGCTGTTTGAAATGTCTTTGTTTACAGTAAAAAAATGTATTGATTATTATAAGAATAAAATATTTCAGGTTTTGTGACAATTGTTATTATTACTATTACTATTATCACCATTATTATAATTATTAGGGGGCATCACCCTGTACAATTGTTATGGACAAGTTGAGAGCAAACAGTTGCTCATTCACAAATCCAGCAGACATTGAGCGACATTAGCAATCCTCTATTTCTTTCTTCTTCTGCTTCTGTCCACCTGGTGAATGTCAGTCCAATGTTCACTCTCCTTTTAGCTCTGTATTTGTCCATACCAACTACTGGGAAATGTTGGTATGAGTCTCTTCAGCTGCTTAATGCTCCAAAATATTCACCAGCTAGTCTAACTGTTTGCTGCTGTTTGCTGTTGAGCAGGTAGAGTACAGTGGCTGTGTCACTGGAAAAAGCTGTTTGCTGCTGCTCGAAGTGAGGTTAATAAGAGTAAAGTTGTGGCCTAAAAACCTGAACAGTGAGCTGAAAGATGCTTGAGGGCTCCATAAAGCTGAAGAGAATGGCTCCCTCATGGATCAAACGTCTAACTGTTACCCCATAGATGTATCAAACTATACTACAGATCCATTAAAATGTGTAAAGACTGTTTCAGAGGATGGTCCAAACTGATAACAATAAAACTCTACTTGTCTTTCTTTGCAATAAAACAAATATATTGATATTATATGTTGGCACTAAGGAAAAGCAATCAACTGCTTCAGTTTAGAACTGCTGGTGTCAATATCTTCTTTTGAAAAGCCCAGAAAACACCCATTAGAATACTTTTGATGTAGATGATGTGAATTTGAGGTGAATTTAAGAGCTGCATGCTTCATCTAATCACTTGATAGTCTTCCATTTGACTCTTGCATTACAAGAGTGATGCTGGGAGGATCGTGCATGTTGAGCAGCGGATGGGCCAGCTCATTCTGCTCCTTGGATAATTATAAACCATTGACATGCTGACAAATTAATTTAAAATGGGCATGTATCCAATATTCTTTGGGTTATTATGAAGATGTAATTGCAACAGGATTTTTTCATGACTTAATTATGGGGGGAGTTGAAATTACTTTTTTCCCGCATTAATTACTGCCATGTCAGAAAGTAGCATGAATAACAGCACACATAAATAGGTTTGGCATTCAGTTGAGTCCGTCAAGCATAAAACAAACGTTATCTCTTTAGTGAAAATGTACACAGTGTTCAGCTGCAGGGACAGAAAAAGGGTGTTTTGTAAAGTGTTTTCATCATTACTCTGACTTTGTATTCCAACCTTTACTGTCTGTTAGCACATTTATGCCTCTCACAGGTGGAGCGTTTAATAATTTCATCTTGAGCAAACTGGTGTGTAACTACATGTGTCGAGAGATGGACTGCCCTCAATGGCACCTGACGTATTCTGTGATAACGTTGAAGATCCAGTGCAGGATATTTACTTTTAGCCCAACCCAAATTGTTCATATTAATACATGATGAATCGGGTCATAGTATATCCTTCTGTATTCATCCTAAGTGAATAAGGTAAAACAAATGTAACAAACAGATATCGCCATGAAACTTCCCCAGTTCGTTACTCACATTAAGACAAATCATTTTTATATTACCAGTTTTCTGAAAGTAGGCATTATCGTATTAAATATGAGGTAATTTGCATACATTTCTAAAACAGGAATCTGAATATTGGCTCAGGTTCAAAATGATTGTGATTTTGTTCATTTTGTCATATTTTGGTTATCTCGTTATATCACTCCATAAATCATACTATTACCAGCCATAAATAAATACATTTTTTGCATGTTCTAGGAGTAAAATTTTGTATAAATCAGGCTCTGAATCATATATAAAACAACCCCTCCATAGTAAACTTCAAAATATAGAGAAATGAAACTGGTAAGTTTGGTGTACGTAAGTGCTACTAGAGATTTGTGGCTCATTTAGAGAAAACGGCCTTTAAAGAGATGTTTTGTAAAATCACATACATTTATAAGGCACTACAGGTGAATAGGGTAAAAATAGATATCACCATGAAACTTCCCCAATAATTTTTTTGTATTGCAAGTTTCTGAAATGGTATGTTAAAATATGCAAATGAGGTATTATTTAATAATAACCTTTGGTGAATTTAGGAGAAATCTACAGATGGAGGCAAAAAGTGCAAAATCTGTAAATTGTCCAGGCCATGAAAAGATGTTTTGGAGTGATTTTGTTTTTGTTTTTTTACTTTGGGGTTCCTTTTATGTCTGCTTTGTAAAGCACTTTTTATTGCTGCTTGTTTTGATAAGTACTATATAAATTACCTTTTATTATTAATATTACACAAGATGTATTTGTCAACGGATTAAACCTTCATTGCACTACATGAGATGTTTCATCTATAATCTAGCATTAAATATTACAATTACACAGAAAATTTGTATTTTCTATAAAGCGGACATGAGCTGCATCGAGAACGCACCCTTGACGGATGGGTGTCACAGCGTCCTTTGATGATTGGGTAAACGACTGCTAGGTTGTCAGGAGAACCTCTTCCCACTCCTGCATAATTTGCCTAAAACGCCTATCAACCGCGTACCCAAAGTAAACTGACAGCTCTTATTGAACCATTGGGAGTACATGTATGGCTTTAGTCTCTATTGAAAGGTAACACTCTGAAGTTTCTTCACAAACAGTCAGAATCACCGTAAGTGCTATTAGCATTGAGCTATGGTGTTTTCAGCACAGTGAAAGAGAAGTATTTTACTTCCCCCTAGATTTGTTTTGGCCAACAGATGGCAGCAGCTATCTATGGCTGGGACTTACAGTCTTGAAAAGACTCTCTCATTCGACAGTCATGACACCTAGTATAAGTTAAAATTTGATAACAATACGACAGAAAATTGATATTTTACACATGGTTCAGAAAATTGATATTTTACACATGGTTTACTAAGAGTGCGGCCGCGTAAAAACACATTCCGAGGCTCGCATCACCACATCAAAATGCATATACTATGTGTTCAAATTTCAACCTATAATTTATTTATGTCAATGTATGGTTAACTATATCATATTTAACCATTATCAACTTTCACAAATTCTTGAAAATCCTCATGAACCAGACTTTGGTCTTCACACTCTGTCCCAAGAACTTGACTCATGGTTTCCAGTTCAGGTTAGAAAACTTTCCCAGCATTCAATCTGATAAATCTGCATATCCCTGGCTTTGTAATTTCATTGGCTATGTGGAGCCTGAGTTTGAACAGGATCTGTTGCGATTGGCTCGAGCTATACCCAAAGAAGTGAGGCGGGCATTGTCTTTCAAAGTGGACTCTCGTTGGCTGTTCCAGACTGTGGCCGGGCTATAGAAGCTCCTATTGGGTCAAATGAGGTGTCAATCTAACCAGCGGAATGTAGGCTCCATTTTGTGATGAAAATCTCCGCTCTGTTGACACGGAACGTGAAGTGATGCCCGAAATATGATCGTGAGTTATCATATCTGCTGGCTAATTTGAAATTATGCAACAGCCCCCCGTGGGTCTTTATGGACATACTAATGTGTTTTGGACTAAATCTTTTACTGGATTCGATCGAGTGGACCCTTAGCCACCTAGCAAGACCGTTTTTGCTGGACTAGCATGCACAAGGGGGACGTTATGAATCATAATCGGTGAGTCACGGCGATATTTTATCGGCTATTTTTGGAGTGCTTGTTTGACAGAGACGTTAACTGTACCTGCTGTTGTTATTGTATCTTGAAATGGTTTGCAGAAATGGAATTACAAGAACCGTAGCTTTCTAATGAGATATCACATTAATACTCATCGTTACAGGGCAGTTGTGTGCAGTTATCACTCTGACGGCCCGCGGGCGGGCCCAGAGTGGCAAGAGGTTTTAAGAGATGGACTTGCTGGGCCATTTGTTGCCCCCCATAATGGCTGCGGCTACTATTGGGTAGATTTTGTAGCATGAAGGGAAAACGACTTGGCATTTGCTTGCGAGGTCCGAGGGCTGATCTACGGCAAAACGTCTTCTGTCATGGAAACCCCCAAAAACCAGCAGAGGGAGCGGCATCGTTGTGTGGCCAAATTGTGTGGGTCCATCGCTGGAAGTAGACAGTGTGGGGGCACTGGCATCCCGGTGCCAGGTGCCCTGGCTAAGGCAACTTGCTGTGGTTGCTGGAAGAAGTGGCGGGGGGCACTGGCATCTCGGTGCCAGGTGCCCTGGCTAGGTCAACTTGCTGTGGTTACTGGAAGTAGGCAGTGTGGGGCACTGGCATCCCGGTGCTAGGTGCCCTGGCTAGGGCAACTTGCTGTGGTTACTGGAAGTAGGCGGTGGGGGGGCACTGGCGTCCACTGCCAGGTACCCCGGCTAGGGCAGCTTGCTAGGGTTGCTGGAAGTGTTCGGTGGGGGGCACTGGCAACCTAGTGCCAGGTGCCCGACCCGAGTTACCCTGCTAAGGCAGGTTGATGTGATTGCTGGCGGTGGATAGCTTGGGGCACCGGCGTTCCGGCTAGAGAGAGCTGCTGTGGCTGCTGTAGTAGGCAGCGGACGTTAAGGTTCTCCTGTCAGGTTTGGCTGATGTGACTGCTTGGTAGCTATTTGGTAGCTATTCTCGTTAAACGTGACTGAATGAACGGTTCTCATGAACGAGGAAGTCTGCCATTTGTCCGGGGATAACCAGAAATTGCTGCTGACACAATACGTTTCTGTAACGTCATGTCGGCTTACGTAGCCATACTGTGTAGGTTATGTTTATACGTTATGTAGCAGCAATGGCACAAATTGAATGAGCGAGGAACTATTGGATTCGAGTCAAGTCGAGATGGACGGTACAGTAGATTAATGGTTCCATTTAAGTTTGGATGTGTCGTTTTGATTTTTGAAGAGTTTATGACACTTTATAGTGCAACGTAGCACAGCCGCGGCATGAATTAAACGAGTGGGGACCTGTCGAGTCGAGAGATGTTTGGATGGCTTTTTAACTTTGGTGAGTTAATGAGCTTCGAGTCGAAATGTGGTAACAAAGTGGAAGCTGCGACAACCTTTTGTATATCATTGTGTGGAGAATTTAAACTACACTTTGATGGTATTACTTACTGCGATGGCACTTAATGAACGCGCGAGGACAAATAAAATCGAACATGAGTCGAGACAGATGTCATTTTGACTGAATTTCTGAGATTAAAGTTGCTATCTGCTAACGACGTGCTGCGAGGAAGTGTCGTATATTATGCTTAGAGCATTAACATGATGCATTGATAGTGTTATGTTGTGCGGCGATGGCACTGATTTAACGAGCGAGGACAGATTGAGTCGAAGTCGAGACGGATGGCATGACAGGTTAATAGTGCATTTACATGCTTCTCGGATAGTCCGTTTTCTGGAGTTGGGATGTCTTTTGATTGAATTTATGAGATTAAAGTTGTAATCTGCTCACGATGTGCTACGAGGAAGGGTCATATATTATGCTTGGAGCATTAAGATTATGCATGGATTACGTTTCGTAGGAAAGTTGTGAGGAGTTAGAACCGTTTTGCTTTGTTGTCGGAGCGGTGGTGAGGAATCCCTTTCTCTTTTAATGCTCTTAGCAGGCGGACTACGGTCCGGTCGTAGATCTTAGCTGGTGCGTCCTCGACGGGGGACCTGGCTGAAGCGCGGGAGCGGTGGCGGCGGCTTTGAGCGCGCCATGCCGGGGAGCCGGAGTCGTCGGAGAATCGTTCCCGAGAGCTGGGTCTGGAGCGAGCGGAGGATGAGAGTGGGGACTTACGTTTCCGTTGTTTGGGAGTGGCAGGTCTCCCTCTGCCACCGGGATGTGAGTTATTGGAGGACAGCTGTGGATCTGAATCTTTGTATAGTGGGATTCTGGCGGGTTTGGCTGCGTTGAGCTGCCTGGGTACTCCCGGTGGCGGTTGGCGGCGTCTCGTGGGTATCCCTGGGGTTTTTGGAGAGGGCAGCAGATCGAGGGCTTCCCTGGAATGTATGGTTGGCCTCTGTGCAGGCAAAAGGATCGTAGTCGTCGGATGGGCTGAGGATCAGCAGATCCGTGTTTAAGGCAAGGTAAGAGTTTTTTGCATGGCGTTCTGATTCCGAATGCGGAAAGCGCGAACAAGCCGAGGCTCAGAGTCGGTAGGTATTTGTAGGAGTGTGGCCGGAAGTGGGGGTGTACTGCTCTCCTTGTGTGTGTGTGTAACTTGGTACACAATTCAGCAGTAAGCCAAACTCCATTCAAATGAATACGGGAGTCAGGATGTAGCTTCCAAGCTCCAGATGCTTTATTGTGCAGCATCGACGTACACGAATCAAATAAGAGTAAAACTAAAACAAACAGAAGAACACAATGAGCAAGATGCATATGAATTACACACTACAAATTTAACTTTATGTATCTCCTACGCTTCTGTAGCAGTCAAAC
This sequence comes from Anarrhichthys ocellatus, assembly GCF_004355925.1. Lineage (NCBI taxonomy): Eukaryota > Metazoa > Chordata > Actinopteri > Perciformes > Anarhichadidae > Anarrhichthys > Anarrhichthys ocellatus. The sequence continues at coordinate 3,000,998 of NW_022280094.1, forward strand.
GTATAGTGTAACAACAGCTGGCTACAGATACAAAATTAACCTTTACAAATATACTTAAGAAGAAAATATTACTAAAATACTATTCTGTGGTCTGTGCTAAACAAATACTTACAGACTATGCTTTTGAAGGCATAAACACATGATGGATGGCAGCGGATGATTTTCTGAGACCATCTACCTAAAACTACCACATGTGGCATACTTCCTGTTCCATGTCAGAGTGCATGTCAAAATAAATGCAAATTAACAACACAACCTAAAGGGCCCAGGAGGGGGCGCCAATTCCCCAGTCCTGAGGGCAGAACAGGGGGAGTGGTTGAGGCGTGGTCCTGCTCCTGAAATTCAGCTAAGATGTATCTCCAATTAAATAATGTTGCACACAAAAGAAAAGATCAAAGAAAACTTGTTACCATTCAAAAATGTTGAGAACTATATTTAACCTCAGCGGAAAATTACATCCCAACAGATTTACCACTCAATACAACAGTTTAGACTGTTTTGCCTAAATGTTTCAGTTCACCTCAGGACCTTCATGCTCTATTTTGAACACCTGTTTGGTCTTTATTGTGTGTCATTGTCCTCCATTCTAACTGTGACTCAGACAAGCTGTTATGGCACCATACTTATGAAGAATGTCTCAGAAGAATGACACATTTCATTGAAATGTGTCATTGTGTCAATGTGTCATTGAAATCATTTCAATCACATTTCAATCAAATGCATGTGAAATATAAGCGGTCCAGAAGGGTCTGATAATACTACGCAGCTTTTTGTAGTCCAGAGTTGACTGTACAGTAAAGTATCTCTCCATACAGACAAGGCCCAGTCCCACAGAGGTGATGACATTCTGTGAAATTGAATCTCATCACTGAAGGATAATTCCTCTCCTCTACAAGCCTATCACATTCAATTATTCCCAATGAGCTCTGATGAGCGAGGCGTAAACGTATCTCCTCTGTCACTTTCTTTATTGATGTCCAGGCACAGAGGAAGATGCATGTATTTTTCATCAGTCCATACAGAATGCAAGACTGCTAATAGACCATTTGTCTTTGTTAGCAAAAGGAAATTTCATTTTGCTACAAATATAGAACATCAGCAGAGCTGTCAGTATGCAGGATAGTAAACCAAAGGGTAAGAGACTGATACTGGTAACTGGAGCAATGTCTGTGATAGCAAGTTATACATTTACTCTGTATCATGAGAGCATTCAATGCTTTAAGCTTAAAGATAATATGCTGGACCAGTTTATAACCATGGAGCTGTTTCTGCAAACGGGAGTGAAAAGAAAAAAATAGAATACTGATATTAATGCATACAGTTCAACAAGACCACAGGTGTTATTAAAGGGCATCTTTAATTCCCTTGCATCGGAAAGTGACCCCCTTCCCCCCACACAAAAAAATAAAAAGAAATGAAAACCTTTAAGGTGGAAAATAAAGTAAGAAACCTCAAGGGGATCAACAGAGGAGAGATTCCTCTCCCAGGAGGGACAGTAGCACAATAGATGTCATGTGTACAGAATGAACGATCAGTAATTTAGTATTGCACTTGCAAAAAGTTAGGGCACTAAATGAAACGTATAAAAAAAGAGTGGTCAACTTTGAAGCAGCAAAATATGCAGATTTTTATTCCCTCGTTGAAGTAAAGTTCCAAAAACATCTTTCAATATTTCCTCTTTGCCATTGAAAATAACCCACATCCACTTTAACAAACCCATAAGGACCCACGGTGACACAGTTGTCACAGACACTTTAAATATCCTGGAAAGTTCCTTATAGAGTTTTATCCTTGATTTTAACTCTTGAAGTCCCTAAGTGACACATATGGAACATCCTGGTGAAGTCATGTGACAGTGAGTTAATTTGTGTACCAATGACATCACTTCCAAAATGGCTGCCTGGCTGGCCAGCACATTTGGCAGAACTAAACTTTTTGTTGCTAAAGGTAAGTTTCAACACATTTAACAATTCTAATGCTTTGATAACATGTCCTACATTACATCTAAACTGTCCTAAACATATTTCACAAACAAATGTATGTCTAAAAAGTTATGAAAATATTGTTGTGACAGATCTGTCACATTAGGCTTTTAAACTTATAATTGTTTAAGAAAAAACAAAGTGACATATTTGTCACAATAAGTTTGTAATGAGCTGCTCAATTGATTTAGCAAATTAAATTATTTTTATTAAAATATGTTCTTTTGTTGAATTCAAAAGATAAGATAAGATAGACTTTATTGTCCCGAAGGAAATTTGTCTTGGAAACATACATAGTGTCTGCTATTAAAAAAACAATACAAATAACATATTGCATACATACTGTACATTACATACACAGTCGCCAATCCACATACCCGCACACACACAGTACCTACAATACATGCAAAAGACTGCCACCAGCCAACAAATACATTTCACACTGCCCATTGTACAACGCACCAGTAGTGTATAGTTAAGATATTAAAAATAAATAAAAATCGGTGTTACAGGGGTTAAGCTCTGGCTAGCTTGTGTTAGGTTCGAAAACCTCTCGAAACTGTGGGAGAGCCGCACGTCTTCCAGCCGTGCCATAAAGTCAGCCAGCTCCAATTATGATCGAAAGTATTTAATACTACAGAAGCTAAAACAATTGCAAAGTGAAGTATACTATTTACAGAATATACAGAAATATTTACAGTATCGATATAGAAATATGATCTGCGGAAAAGAGCCCACACATGCTCCAGCCAGGAAGCTTATTACCTGCTGGATGAAATGTGATGAACTGGCCGAATTCTTCCTTTGAATGTCCTTTCATAGTTCGTAAAAGTCCACAAAATGTCTGTCTTTGTTACAATTGGCTTAAATCCAGCTGACTCCACCTCCTGGCTTCAGTCAGCTGACCGCCCTCGATGGATCATTGGCGCTGATTTTGTAGCTCCTCCCTCCATTAGGCAATGGTCGTCCCTGGAATGCCTGTCTAAAAATCCCTGTCTGTCCCTTGGCTATTCTTCACAGTTTAATACATTCAATGATTGTCTTTTATGGCTTAACACTTCTATGGTAAACATACTGTAAACATATACATTTGATAAGTATTTGCAATGTTTCAAACACATTTTTACAAGTATATATGGCACACCAAATACTTGCTAACATTTTACTATCCACCTCTAGGGGTGCTATAAATCCTACTGAAAAACACTTCTGAACCTAAATTTCCTACACTTGCCATTTAGGGCTTTGATGGACAAGGGGACAAAGGAGTTCTTAAAGCGGTTGAGCCTGCACTGGGGGACTCTGACTCTGACTCTTCAGGGTGGAGAATATGAGTGGGGTCTGAAATAATCTTCTGGGCCTGTCTGATGATAGTTTCATCAAAGACGGCCTGGAGTATGGGATGCTGTCTGACTCCCATGATTTTCATGGCTCTTTGTGTTAGCCGGGTGATCTGTGCTTTCAGCTGTACACTGAGGTTGCCAAACCAGGCTGAGATGCCAAACCGCAGGACACTCCCAACTATGGGGTGGTAGAAGAGGAGCAAGACTTTCTGGTTGACACCAAAGACCCTCAGCCTACGGAGGAAGTGTAGCCGCTGTTGGACCCTAGTGCAGACATTTTCTACCTGAACACTCCATGTCAGTTTATTGTCTGTGTATGCCCAGGTATCTGTAGGAGTCAACCTGTGCAATGTTCTGGTCATGAATAACCACTAGTGAGTGGTCTCCAATGTATTTGGGGTCGAATACCATCTCCTCTGTTTTCCTGACGTTGAGGATGAGGAAGTGTTTGTCGCACCACTGGACAAAGTTCTGAATCTCATGTCTGTAAACAGCTGTATCCGATATGTCAGACATGAGACCCACGATGGCTGTATCATCAGAAAACTTGATCATGTAATTGTTAGCAGTGCTACATGTACATTCATTACTGTACAGGGTGAACTGACGCACCCCTGGGGGGCGCCGGTGTTGATGGTCAAGGGTTCAGACAAGGTCCTGTTCACCCTGACCTGCTGGGTACGGTTAGTGAGGAATGAGTGGTGCCACTTAATAGTGAAAGGGTTGACAGTCATCAGCTGCAGTGTATTCAGGAGAACATGAGGCTGTAGGGTGTTAAAGGCTGAACTGAAATCTACAAACAACAGTCTAGCATATAGGCCCTCGGATTCTCGAGGTGTGTAGTCACTAGGTGCACTATACTGTTGGTTGCATCATCAGTGCCTCTCTGCTGTGTGTATGCAAACTGGTAGGGATCTAGCTGTGGGCCTACATCCAGCCGTAGTTTCCTCACCATGAGCTTCTCCATACACTTCATTACAACAGAGGTTAGAGCAATAGGTCTAAAATCATTATTCTCCTGTGGACAGGGTTTCTTAGGGACTGGTATGATGATTGCCTTTTTCCATTGTGTTGGTACAGTGTGAGAATCTAGGGACCTCTGGAAAATGGGGCACCAGGCAGGTGTCAATTCATCTGCACATGTTTTTAATAAAAATGCAGAGATACCATCTGGACCTGTGGCCTTGTTGGCATTGATTTGCCTTCTGGTGATGAGCGACCCCCATTTGGGTGCCGAGCGAGACCGTTTAGTGTGGTACCGTGGTTCCGAATGGACTTTTTATCAAGAAATATCAAAAATGCTCCAGACATATTAAATACCGAATTAACAAAAAGTCTGGGCAAAATCATCATACCAGCCATTTTACACAATTATACACAAACTAATTCAATAAACTAGAAGATTTATCACAAAATCACGGATTTTTTCTCCAAAAATCGGCGAACTGTGCACCCGTACTTCATCTTCCATCACAAAGCCGGCAGCTATCATGGTGGATGGATATATGATTCCGCATTAGCGCTCGATACGGGGTCAACTCACGGTCTCCGAATTCACCTCCGTCAAACCATTCAAAAGTTACATGAAGAAAGCCAACAAACACACTGCTCTCCGGAAAAAAAATCTGTCAGCATACCTTTTGGTGATTTTCGTGCCGAAAAACGCAGGTAATCCATTGAAATTTGATGCAGCGCTATAATCCGTTTCCTCCGCGCTCTCTCTGCATTCAAATGAACGTGCTGCGACCTACTATGAGGAAATGGCCAGCATTTTTCTCCTGGACCAATGAATTTTACGCATGGGGGTTGAGCCCAGCATATCAAGATTTTTAGTGACTAATGGCTCTGAATCTTCCAAATAACACCCCTAACGGCTTTCTATGGACTCTTCCGCATCCAACAAGGCGTCACATGATTAAATCCGCCAATCACAGGCCTTCCAAAGGCTTAAAGAGAAACAGACTGAGGGAAGAATATTTTATGGTTGAGAGATATGACAGTTGAAAATGGCTGAAAATGATGCCAAACTGCTTTGTTAGGATGTATTGAACACTCTTAGTGATAAAGCAAGTGAATATATAGTTAATATGTAGTTATATAGTATATAAAATTAGAATAGAGCAGCGCAAAAGCTGGTTCCAAAAATGAGAATTCGGCTTGAAACTCTGTACTCAGACCTCATTTATGCTGGCCTGCTTCACTCAATCTAAGTGAAATTTGCTTGTAGAGACCACAAACCTGTTGTGCTATGACTGTGGAGTATTTTTAGGCTTCAATCTGCATTATTTCAAATACAAATGTTCAATAAAAGTGCTTTTTTTTACAGGTGAACCTGAAACTTTTCAATGTGAGCTGTGTGCCATCTTCATTCACTATTAACCAGTAACATATACACATCTTTACACATCTGAACAAGTCTCTCACAAGTTTTACCTGTATTATACCATCAAAATTATTAAAATAGACCTTGTAGTTTCAGATTTACAGTCTTTTAAGTATGGGTATGCAATTTTTGAGCAGAGGCCTAAAAATAGGGCTAGGGGGCTGTCGTCACTAAAAGGTCCTTGTTGACGGATTTATGGTCAATCTCTAGCCTGTCAACAGCAATCAATAGCAATACTATCAAGCACCATTTCACATTCAGCAGAGAAGTCATAATTGTCAAACCGCTTGTAAAAAACATTCAGCTCATTTGCTTTAGCCAGTTCATCTACAACATATAAGGATTTTATTGTGGCTTTTATGTTGGTGGCTGTTTTCATGGAGTTCCATAGTTTTTTAGAGTTCATAGCCTGGAGGTTTTCCTCTATTGCCTCCCTATGGTGTTCCCAAGCTTCTTTCAGCCTCTGGTTCAACTCCTTTTGTACAGTTTTTAGTTGTAGGTGGTCGTTGGTCTTAAATACCTGTTTTTTTCTGTTAATGCAGTCCTTCACCTCCTTTGTAGTGAAAGGTTTGTTGTTAGGGTAGACTTTTATTGTCCTTTTTGGAATCAGTGTCAACACAAAATTCTATGTAACTTGTGGTAACTTCTGTGGCATTGTCCAGGTTTGGTTCTCCAGAGAAGGTATCCCAGTCTGTACATAAAAAGCAACCTTTCAGTGTTTCTATGCTTTCATCTTCCATGCATTGATAGATTTAACCAGAGGTTTACTACTCTTCAGGGCTGTCTTGTATGTGGGGATCAGGTCAACGGTGTTATGGTCAGAGTTGGAGAGTGTTACTGTCTAACTCTGACATTGTCATTCTCGTGCTAGCAGGGCCAAAATAGAAGCACACCGAATGCTGTCATGCAACACTGCCCATTGGAGGACTGGACAGTGCGCAATTGCAGAATCCTCAATGGTGGACTGCAGTAAAGATATTAGCATCAGCTGCTGATGGTTCACCTCATGAGTTCCTTCATGGTCCCTATCATTACAAACCCCATGTGTCCCTTCGTTGGCCCGTAGAGCAGCTGGCCATCAGAGGACGTGAGCTCTGCAGTCCTACTGGGTGATTCACCTCAGGGTGGGAGGTCTGATGCTCCACACCATGTTAGGCTAATTGAAAGAGAAACAGCAGGGTGATCTTGCTATAATAACATGTCCACGTACTGCAGCCACAAGCCACCGCCACTGAGCTGAGAGGCTGCTGCAATAAAGCACAAATTAAATGGATTGCAGGGGTGGAGGCTGGGTGTGGGGGTTTTACTGTACTTCTATGGCTCATTGACTCACAGGGAGTGGGGGAATACAGAAGAGAGACACATTTCCAAAGCAACACAGATTAGACCACAGTCTGCTGGCAATTTGTTTCTCCCCTTTTTCATTTCTATCCAGCTCATCCTGCATCATATGTGGGCCCCTATTTTATGTATGATCTGGGTGTTTATGTGCCCTCATCCTCTCTTTCCTGCTGGCTATTTATCATTGTTGATGGCCTCTTGAGGATGGAGAAAAGAGGGGTGCAGCCCTATTGGATTCTCTTCGGAGCAGCTACTGTAGATCTTTCTTTGTCATCCTCTGCCGGTATCTCTGTCAAGTCTTTTCTCCCTGTGGATCACACTGAAATTAGAGCAGTGCTTAAAATGTCTGGATTTGTATTAAAACAATATATAGTTTCTTTAAAACCACGAATGGTGTAATGGCAGCTCCTCCTTCAACAAATCTAGTTATTATTATGTTATTATCTAGTCATTATTAATATAAATATTTTGATGTCAAGATGTCTGAGCCGAGAAATGATTCCAGAGTATTGCTGGAGGAACTCAATACTTACCAGTCTAAAATAGATTGTGACTCTAGAACATTATGCCATACTCCACTGTAAAGAACTGAAAATTCACTTAAAGTTATTTCATGGTTGTTTTTGTCAAGACCGCTATATCTCATTTAAAAAATATATTTTAAATATCACAAGGTTGAATTTAGGTTTTAAACTTTACATTTACGTAATTTTAACATTACACTTCAAATTACATATAGTGGTCGCTAAAACCATTAGAAACCATATGCACAGAATATGCCATTATATCTGGCTGAAAGTTTTCAGGGTATTAGTATTAGACAGGGATTCTAATGAAGAGTTAAGAAATAGCTATTTTTCTACAATCTTCACTATCCATCTTAACACTGGTGTCTTTCTGAACTCACCAAACCTAACAAAAGGATTTTGCTTCACGTCACGCTGTTAGGAAAAGAGCGGGGTTGACATTAACTTGACTAAACACTCGTGACTAGTGACAAACAGGTCACATGACTAGAAAGTATTGTGTTTGACCCATCCATTAACCCTTTGTGGACTATTTTGCACTGTACAAAAGTTAGGAAAAATAATAATATTTTTGACTTTTGACTACAAACAATGACACAAACAACGGTCTTCAGGGTTAACGTCCTGTTTGTTTGACTCATCTAGCCATGTCATGCAGACGTTGTCATTCCGAACAACCTTCTGAACCTTCCAGTATGTGTAGCAGGCCCTTCAAACCCATATCTAGTAGGCTGATAACCGCTGATAACACCCATTCAATCGGCTAATAACATTTGTAGTGTCTGCACAAACACAACTCCAAATGACTGCTGAAGTTGCTCTGCGTGTGTAAATGGGCAACTTTAACATGTTTGCCATAACAACTTTCCTTAACTTTATAAGGTTATAATTACTGTTGTATTAACAGCTTGTGGCAATAAATCGGTTATTGCAGGTTTAATATTTACTGAAATGTGTAACCATAATTCTCTCTAGCTCAGAATTATGAATCAGAAAAACATGAATTGGTGTAAACTCGGCGAGAGGAATGATGGCACTCAGCTATCAGACACAATTAGTTGAAGGCACAACATCATTTTACATTAGATTCAAATTTAGGACGCTATCTGAGAAATCTGAGAAAAACAAAGAACTTGATTTACTTTAATTCATATTAATCAATCAAGTCTCATAATCTTAGGGATGCTACACAGTTCTTGGTATGTGTACAGTGACTAAATATTTCATACAGTGTCAGTCTGAACAACAGACAATAGGGGATGGACCCAAATGCAGACAGACTGTAGGAGCAGAAGGATATTCATTTTAATAAAGAATATTTTTTTTCTCTCATAGATCTGGGCATCATTGATTGTGTAAGTGTGGCATTCACTTGTAAACCTCTCAGTACTACATTCAGCACTTTAAAGTTGTAGTTAACAAGAGGTGGAGCCTCTACAACCAAGTTGTGCACAGGTGTACAATACTTGGATGAGTCCAAAAATGAGTACTGAAAATCCAAAAACCAGAAACAGGCAAAATGACATGTGGAACAGGATGAGGAAAAAATAAATGAAGGATACAAACCAGGAATATGGGAGACAAACTGAAAATCAACAGACAAAAGACAAGACTGTAAATACACAAGAAACTAATCAGACAACAAGACAATACAACACAGATTATCCACAGAAAAAAGGAGGAAAACCCACAAAGACAGGAAGTCAAGCAGACACAAGAGGCAGGGAACATCAAAATAAAACGGGAAACAAACTAAACCAAGGCTGCAGTCAAATAGTCCTTTTTGCTTAGGAAGGTTCCTAACAGAGTGAAATGATCCGGAAGTATCTAAGTGGTCGCCATGATAAGAGCTGTTCAAATTCTCTAAATGTTAAGGAAAGGTGCTTCAATGCCTCATTTATTAGCTCCTTTAGCATAGGAAACACTGGACCTTCCTTTACGAAAGGAAAGTAGATAATTCGGCCCCGCAATGCTGCACCAACATTTAAAGTGACGCACCATGGCCGTCCATGAAAACAACCGATATGCTAACTTACACAGGTTTAATAATTATACTCATACAGTTATAAAGTAATGGTATTCATATTGATGAATATGAATAGACAGTGACAATCCTTATATTTACGTATTTATTTACTTCGAACATGTAACAAATACGTTTAAAAAAGAGAATAGGTAATAAAATGAACAGTAAATACAGCAAACTGTCAAACAATTCACAATGCACAATATATTCCAAACCGTTGAATCCAAATTATTGCACAAAGGAAATATTGATATTGCAGTTTCATTGATATTGCACGAGTGAATTGTCAGTTTCTACTGAAGCCTGTTGATCGTTAAGTATGACAGCAGCAGGAAGGAAGGAGCTCCGGTTTCTTTCCTTTACACACCATCAGTGAAGCAGCCTCTCACAAAAGAAGCTGTTTAAATAGCCTGCATGCTATTGAGTAATAGATTTCATGGTGTCATGCTTTAGTTGTGCTTTTTGTAGTCCTTCGTTATAGTTTAATTGGCAGACCTACGTCAGTGACATCCGCCATCGCATCATAATTATGTAGCTTAATGAAAGTGTTGGATTCTCTAAACACCATGGTTGTCTTTTCCTAACTCCTCATAAACTCTCCTTCACATCTTTCCTTGACCCCATGACGTTTTCCATAGAGGTCAAGGAAAAGTGGGAAGGAATAGAAGTTAGGAGGTCATTTTTGGAATTTTCGATCGCAGCCCAAGATCATGACACAAATAAATCAAATGATCACATTCTCATGAATGACATATTTATTGATTTGTTAACTACACATACAAAACAGACAAATACATCATTTATTTTACTTTAATAAAATGAATAAAAACCAAATCAATGAATCAAGCATTAATAAATGACTACAATGAATGCATTGATTAACAATTTATGAATAAAAGGATCACATGTGCAGGTAGAATCACTGATTTATATAATTGATTAATGTTCATTAATTAAATATGTTCGATGTTTATTAATAATATTTTGTTCAGATAGTTAATGCACCATTCAGCAGTTCAGTGTTTAAAAGGACAAGGAAGATGATGAAGCAATTTCATCCATCCATCCATTTTCCTCCGCTTATCCGGGGTCGGGTCACGGTGGCAGCAGGCTGACCCAGCCTTCCCTCTCCCCCGCAACATTTTCCAGCTCATACTGGGGTATCCCAAGGTGTTTCCAGGCCAGCTGGTAGATATAATCCCTCCAGCGTGTTCTGGGTCTTCCCCGGAGTCTCCTCCCAGTTGGATGTGCCCAGAAGACCAGGAGGCATCCTAATTAGATGCCCGAACCACCTCAGCTGACTCCTTTCGAAGCAAAGGAGTAGCGGCTCAACTCCAAGTTCCCTGCTGATGTCCGAGCTCCTTACCCTATCTCTAAGGCTGAGCCCGGCCACCCTACGGAGGAAACTCATTTTGGCTGCTTGTAGCCGCGACCTTGTCCTTTTGGTCACGAGCCAGAGTTCGTGACCATAGGTGAGGGTAGGAACGTAGATCGACCAGTAAATTGAGAGCTTCATCAAGACGGTCCGGTGCAGCGCCTGCTTTACTGCTGCAGCCGCACCGATCCGCCTGTCAATCTCCCGCTCCATCTTACCCTCACTCGTGAACAAGACCCCGAGATACTTGAACTCCTTCGCTTGCGGTAGGCACTCTGTCCCCACCTGGAGGGAGCAATCCACCGGTTTCTGACAGAACACCATGGCCTCATATTTGGAGGTGCTAACTCTCATCCCTTCACACTCGGCTGCAAACCGCCCCAGTGAATGCTGGAGGTCACGATTCGAGGAGGCCAACAGGACCACATCATCTGCAAACAGCAGAGAGGCGATCCCGAGACCCCCGAATCTGACGTTCTCCACCCCCCGACTGCGCCTAGATATCCTGTCCGTGAAAGTCACGAACAGAACCGGGCAGCCCTGGTCGGAGGCCAACACCCACCGGGAACGTGTCTGACTTATTGCCGAGAATGAAGACACAGCTCATACTGCAGTCGTACAGAGACCGGATGGCCCGTTGTAACGGGTCTGGCACCCCATACTCCCGCAGCACCCCCCATAAGAACCCCCGAGGGACCCAGTCAAAAGCCTTCTCCAAGTCCACAAAGCACATGTAGACTGGTTGGGAAAACTCTCAGAACCCCTCCAGTAGTCTTGCGAGGGTAAAGAGCTGGTCCACTGTTCCACGGCCGGGACGGAATCCGCACTGCTCCTCTGGAATCCGAGGTTCGACAAACGGTCCGAGCCTCCTTTCCAGCACCCTGGCAAAACCCTTCCCCGGAAGGCTGAGTAGTGTGATACCCCGGTAATTCGAGCACACTCTCCGGTCCCCCTTTTTGAAGATGGGAACCACCACCCCGGTCTGCCAGTCCAGGTCAGAACCCCCATTGAAGAGGCGTGTCAGCCAAGACAGCCCAACAGTGTCCAGCGCCTTCAGCATCTCAGGGTGGATCTCATCCACCCCCAGCGCCTTGCCACCAAGGAGCTTTTTGACTACCTTAGCGGCCTCCGCCAGGGATATGGGTGCACCCCCCCTCCAAGTCTTCAGGCACTGCCTCCTCTCCAGAGGACATGTTGGTCGGGTTTAGGAGTTCCTCAAAGTGCTCTTTCCACCGCCAGACAATTTCCCCCAGTCCAGGTCAGCAGTCCTCCCCCCCACTGAGAACAGCCTGTGGTAGGCCCTGCTTTCCCTTCCTGAGTCATCGGATGGTTTGCCAGAACCTCCTTGAGGCCAACCGAAAGTCCTTCTCCATGGCCTCCCCGAACTCCTCCCATGCCCGAGTTTTAGCATCCGCGACCACCGCAGCTGCAGCCCTTCTGGCCTGCCGGTACCTCTCAGCTGCTTCAGGAGGCCCCTGAGCCAACCAGGCCCTGAAGGCCTCCTCCTTCAGCTTGACGGCTTCCCTCACCTCCGGTGTCCACCACCAGGTTCTCTGGTTGCAGCCACAACAGCCACCGATGACCTTCCGGCCACAGCTCCTACCGGCCAAGTCCACAATAGAGGCTTTGAACATGGTCCATTTGGATTCCATGTCCCCAACCTCCCTCGGGATGTGTGAAAAGTTCTTCCGGAGGAGGGAGTTAAAGACCTCCCGGACAGGGTCATCCGCCAGACATTCCCAGTTCACCCTCACTATACGTTTGGGCTTGCCGGGTCTTTCCAGCTGGTTCCCCCGCCATCTGATCCAACTCACCACCAGGTGGTGATCAGTTGACAGCTCTGCTCCTCTCTTCACCCGAGTGTCCAAGACATACGGCCACAGATCAGATGATACGATTACAAAGTCGATCATAGATCTCCGGCCTAAGGTATTCTGGTACCAGGTACACTTATGAGCCACCTTATGTTCGAACATGGTGTTCGTTATGGCCAAACTGTGGCTAGCACAGAAGTCCAATAACGAGACACCATTCGGGTTCAGATCGGGCAAGTCGTTCCTCCCAATCACCCCCCGCCAGGTTTCTCCGTCATTGCCCACGTGAGCATTGAAGTCCCCCAGGAGAACTATGGAGTCGGCAGGCGGCGCCCTTTCCAGGACCCCTCCCACCGACTCCAAGAAGGCCGGATACTCCGAACTGCTGTTTGGTGCATAAGCACAAACAACAGTCAGAGCCTTGCTCCCCGCAACCCGTAGGCACATGGAGGCGACCCTCTCGTTCTCCGGGGAGAACTCCAACACAGCGGCACTCAGCCGGGGGCTCGTGAGTATCCCCACTCCCCACCCGACGCCTCTCACCTTCGGCAACTCCAGAAAAGGACAAAGTCCAACCCCTCTCCAGGAGCTTGGTTCCAGAGCCAGTGCTGTGTGGAGGTGAGTCCATACACTAGCTGGTATGGCTCCACCTCCTGCACCAGCTCCGGCTCTTTACCCGCTAGCGAGGTGACGTTCCACGTCCCTAGAAGCTAGTCTATGCTGCCGGCGATCGGCTCACCTGGTCTGCATTGCACCCGACCTCAATGCTTGTCCCTGTGGGTGGTGGGTCCACAGGGTGGCTGCTCCATGTTGTTTTTTCATGGGCGAAGGCCCGGCCACCAGATGCTCGCCGAGGTGGCTGAAGACTGTGGGCTGCTTTTTATCAGGGTTATTTTGAACCGCTCTTAGTCTGGGCTCTCCCCTGAGACCTGTTCGCCTTGGGAGACCCAACCAGGGGCTACTGCCCCGGAAAACATAGCTCCCAGGATCACTGAGCCACTCAAACTCCTCCACCACATTAAGGTGGCGATTCGCGGAGGAGCAATTTCATATAAATTCTAATTTAAGGGAGATCCTACTTTAGGTCTGAAGCTTAATTAATGTTTATTCATTTCTAAATTAGTCCAGCATCTAGTATCTAAAGTTAACTTATTAACTAATCATATCTTATTTGTGAAAATTACTTATTAACTAACATCAAATTTATTTAGGTATAGTAACACAAACTTATTCACATTTAGAACAGTGTTGTTTTCACCTGACGGTTCTGATGGGAAGATGGGGTTTGGCTTCCACCGTTTTCTTTGTCTTCATTTCTCTCTCTCTCTCGTCCCCATCTCTCGTTGGCTTGTAGAGATCACAGTTCAGCTTCAAAGTCCCGCGTAGAAGAGCCTTTCTTTTAACTTCTTCTTTATTATTATGTTCTGTGAATGAGGGGCGATGTGTCCATGTCAGGAACAGCAAACCACTTCCATTTTAATAAACTATATTGATTCTTTAATTTAAGTTTCTTTTACAGAATAACTACTATTTAACTTACATGGTCTTTTTAATTATTCCATATTTGAAAGCCTATTCAAAGGCCTACCTTGAGGCCTTTCTCAGCTGCAGAACAGTAGCAAACAGTTTGATATAAATCGCAGAATGAAACTTGATTAATTCAAGATAGAATGAATTAAACAATTTCACAACATATGTGGACCTTGTTATTATGACAAATGTAGAAGACTAGTACTACAACAGACCGTCCTATATAGGTAGATATATATGTATACGTATAGGCATAGTAAATGGATAAGATTAATCTCAACATATCAGCACAGTCTTCAGGATGAGAGGCAAGAAAGGAGGGGGGAGAGCGTCACTCCCCTCTCAACGACCAGAAAGGCTGGTGGTCTGTGCTTCTGTGAGAGAAAAAATTCAGCCAGAACAATCAAAAGTCCAACTTTTACAACAAGAAAAGTAACCATACATTTTATTTATAAACTCAGATGTTTTCAAATTTAGAGATTTGATAAACCTCAAGCTCACTATATTTAGTGAGTCAGAGTTATATCACCACTTAAAGGAGTCAATTTGTGAATGGTTTACAAAAATGTGTAGCACTGAGTATATAAAAAATGTAGGGAAATACAAGGATTAATTAAGACATAGCATTAGTGAGCATTCCAATTTCTGTTTAAGATATCTGAGGATGTATAAGATGCACATATAAGAAAACCTATACAGCAGGATTAATATGAAAGAATAGGCCTAGTTAAGGCTTGATCTACAGCTTTTAACTATATATTTATTAACGTGAGCATTAAAGTTGTATTAACTAAAATTGACTGACATAGATAACCAACTTTGTTGGAACATCAGTCTTTTATTCAGAATTGGATGTGTCTGTGCCTTATCTGCTCCGCAGGAAAATTGGTCAGTGTGCAAAATACGGGGGTTCTGAGACCCCTTGATTGACACTCCAGACCCCCTGAAAGCCTCAATAGCAAAATATTTGGGTGGTCTCTAAAATCATAAGATAATCATTTGTTACCCTCATTTTGTCTTTTGTCTTTTAAAAGCTTACTAATGCCCACCAGTTTTCTTTATTCAAACTGCAAAACATTTATTCACAAATAGTGATAGCAAGTGCGAGAGACAATTTTCCGCCATAAATGACACAACCAGCCAGTGATGTAACAGGTTGCACGGAGCGAACTAATTGGACCCACTTTGGACAATATTGATCCATTGCCTTTTGTGAGAACCTGGATTAAAGCAGGACATTGTTTCCCCTCTTCTTGGATACAAGGACGGCGACGGCCACAGCCGAGGTCTGTGTGTCGGGTTCCAGTGCGTCGGGTTCCAGTGCGTGAATGTGTGTCAGGTTAGGGAGAGAGAGGTGAGTGTGCTGTGTGTATTCTGTTACAGGGCTTAGTTGTTGCGTTGTGTTGTTGTGTGATTGGCCTTATGGTTAACGATATTAGCCTTAGTGTATTGTGTGCAGAATGTATACTTTGCATAGATTTTGATATTTCTCATGTACAACAGGGATATTTTGGATTGCAAGCAGTGCAAAAGGAAAGGTCAGCAGTTACCAAAATCTGCAAGATTCATCATCTGGTGCAATCTGCTTTTATAGTGTTGATAAGGCATGCTCAGGGCTCAAGTTTGTGTAAATATGATTTTAATGATTAATTTGAGTATCTACCTTTAGGTGAAAGAATGTATTGAATGTTAATACTAAGCTGGCATTTGCCTCTGTGACTAAGTGACCTTTTCAGACAATCATAGCATATTTACCATAAATGAGGCATGCTATGCAGAAAGACCCTAGTGTCCTGTGGCACAGAGATTCCAGCTGCTCAAGACTGAAGCCTGGAAACAGAGCTGCTAGAGGCATTATTCTCTGAGGTGTTTGTCAGTTCCTCACAGTAATGTGAGGCCAATGGTCAACAGAAATAAATGCTCTGGGGGACCAAATGAGATTACAGATGAAGTTTGATCCGAGTGGAGCCAATTCACATCAAAGCCGTATCACAATGTGGAAATAAATAAATTCAATTTACATCCGCTAGCTACAAGGGGACTAATAAACATCTCAAATGATTGCTCTTCTCCTGTGATCTACACTGTAGCCACAAGGCCTGATTAGATACAGTAGAGACCAACAGCAGTTGTAAAGAGCTGGCTTATGGCCAGTCTGGGGCTCATGTGTTGGTTAAGCAGCTCATGGCAGCAGAGAAAACAGTAATACAGCCTGCTGAAGTAGGAAAATACATATTAGTAAAACTAAAAACTAGGTAAATCTACGTTCTTGTGAAAAGAGATTGTATTTATGTAACGATTGCAAACTGTACGTTTCCTGTAAACACAGAAGTTTATTTAAAAAAGAGACTGGGCATGTAACTGCATATATTGACCCGACATCCCAGACAGGTCCAAAACTGAAAATGGGACTTGAAACTACATTTCGTTGCGCAACCCTATTGTACAATGATAACAAATGAACCATGTAACTTTGAGGAAGGGGCCCCCCTTTGTCTAATATTAATATATAATATTAATATTAATGTATATATTAGTATATAAATTGAATTTAATTTTTTATAAAGTCTTTTATGAATATCGTAAAATCAAATTTAGATAATCATATGTTTTCTGGAAAAATTCTTGGCTTGCTAGAGAAATACTGTTGGTCCATTGATCCCAATTAAGACTATAAAAACCCTTTGATGAAATGGTGTGTGTTCCGCTTCTCAACAGCTTACATACTGTTCTTAGATGCATTTTGATTTGTTCCTGAATGCCAGTACTAAGGCTCTGTAAAATCACATATTTACTTAGTTTTAGTTTATTTGACTTAATGTTACTACTGTCAAAGTTCTTCATTTTACTTGCCTTTTTTGGTGGCGTCTGTCCGCATCTGCCACAGTATTTCAACATGGCATAACACCTGCTCTTATGCTGCACCGTCCATTTTTTCACTTCCAATTCAAACACAATTGTATCCGTTCTTCTGTTTAGTGCTCGTAACATTGTATACAATGAATGATATTTGGAAACATTCAGCAGCTACACTGCGGGGATCGGATGGTTTTACAGTACCACAGCCATCAGCCATCATTGACTGGAAGGAGGATATATGAAAATGGCCTGAAATCACATATGAGGACATTTGAATTACTTTGTCTCTTGGTGTAGATGGCTCCTCTATGAGGAACTACAAAGGTATTGTGGTGGGGAAAAAACTATTCAATAGTACCGAGTGAGTCCTATAATACTGAATACTGAAACAAGAAACATTGAGGAAAGAAGTTTGTCTTTAAAGTATTTATTCTCTGTTGCAGAGAAGGCTTCACCGTCATACTGACTGCAGTTCATGCAGAGGATGAGCCAAGAGTTCAGTTTGTCTCCTGCTCTTAAACATGTCATCACACAGTAGGGGGGAACATCAGGTATTTACATTATAACGATTGATCAGCAGTTTCAAGCTCCCCATTGACATTTACATTTTATTACCCATGATTAAACATGTAGTGCAGACCTGTGTCTGCTCTTTCTGGTTGTGAGAGTTATTTAAAAAACACTTTTGACACACGTTTTTTGTAGACCAAAAGACGACAATGCGGAAGCGCCCTTCATGCAAAGGATACCATCGAAACCCAAAGCAAACACACATTGATGGCTGTGGCTGCGATATAAGGTGCCGCCTGCTCATCAAGATCTAATCAAATATTCATACTCACTCTCACACCGATGACATAGCCTTCAGGAGCAATTTTGGCCATAGGCAAAATGTGAAATGGAGGAGCCGGGGATTGAGCACCGATCATCCCATTAGTGGACGACCTGCTTTACTTCTTGAGCCACTGTGCCCAGTTCACTTCCCTTTTCTTTTCTTTAGGGAAAATGTTGCTTCATAAGGCCCATTGACTCAGTTTGACTTTTCACTTCATATAGAGTCATTTCATATTTTCTGTCCTATAGTACTTATATTGTTGGTTCTTTATTGTACTCATTTGTTTTTAAGTTCACACCACCCACTGTTCCTGTGGGATGCAAGCTATATAGAACTTCCACAGTCTACTATTGTGAAAAGTTACATAAGTATGACCCTGTGATATATTGTATCTATGGACAGATTGGACTCTTCAAATGGGAACTCTGTTGAAAACTTTGTCCAATTAGTACAAAGGTCTAACAATCAAATGTAGCCCATTTGATTTATTGTTACATTTCTATTACCTTTGCTCTATGGATGTTCAGCTATCATATTTTGCTACTCATCATTTTTAAGACCCAAACTATGATATGTCGCACTGTAGGTCAACTTGTACCCTCTTGTATGACAAAGAAAACTAATTAAAGCAGCGATTATCAATAACCTTTCATTACAACCAAAACATCATACATGGCCTTAAGGTCTATGAAGACAAGACAAAGTGATGTAGAATTCTGCAGGCATTTTACTGCTGCAAGGCAATTTGTCTCAGTGAAAGCTCCCTGTTAGCACCAGTGTTATGATGCCACAATGCTACCATGATGGCTCTTTTATCTCTTTTCTAGTCTCCAGTGAGCCTATGAGCTTCATAGTTGTTGGTTGGCCTGGATATTAATAGCTGCAGCTGACCATGGTAATGACTAGCTCAGGGAGTGATAGGACACAGCTCCAGCAGCTGCTGTATGGCTGCACTAGTCTGGGATGTTGCTCTAATGAGAAACACTATAAAGACCAACTTCTCTTCTTATCTCTATTTCTTTGAAACACTATAGAGCTGGCCAACATCCCTCAGCTCTAACAGAGTGTTGGAGGCGGCCGAGGTCGTATAGGTTGTCATTTATTGGCCTATTTAATCTCCCTACATATTTCCTCGCCTGAGGCACAGCGCTGTCCCCAACAGACAGAATCAATAGCAGCACTACTGCCAAACCATCCAAGGGCTAACAATAAAACTAGGACAATTACAGTGAGATGGATCAGAGTCTTTAGCAGAAATATATTATTAATATGTTTGGCTGAACGCCAGGAGCCTGAAGGGAGACAAATCGGTGGCAATAAAAAAAGCCAGTTAGTTAACTGGTCACCTGAGAGCCAGCCTGCACACTTTCCCCACATATTGACAGTGATGTGACAGGTCTTTGTACAAGTGTGTGTGTGGGGGTGTAAATGCTACCTACCAGGTGGTAGCCACATGGGGACACTGGTACACTAAATGTCACTGTGGTGGTGTTGCTGTATATTTTCCATGGGATATTTGTTACTTTATTTACCTCTGTTTAAGCAGACAGCTTAATTAAAAATCAATTTGACTGTGGCAGTTTGGAAAGTCAGGGCCTATGGGGTTTCTATCATATTTACAAAAAGGTCCTATGAATACAGTATTAAAATTCATACAGCAGAGTATGATAGTTGAAGAATCTCACATGGCGAGCAAAGTCTAGACGGCAGATTGCTGCTTGATCCTTAATAAGGGAATGTGGCTGAACTCAATTTGAAATGAGTAACCAGATATTCCCAAGACCCAATAAAAAAAATGGCAAAGAAGACTGATTTAAGTTAATTAGTGAACATTTGTTTTTAAGTGAATCAGAGCAGCAGAGTAGTGTTTTTTTTGGATTTTCTTACCAGGGATTACATGTTGCTTTATTTTTGAGACTCAGAAATGATTCTATACCCATATCCATCTCTTTTATCGCAGCTCTTGTATTTGAAAAAGCCTGGTTTTCTTTCGGGGTTTTTTTTGCCATGGGTTCAGTTACTCCTGCTACAAAAAATGTCACCCCAACCGTTAAGTAAAACAAGAGCATTTTTTTTCTTGGAGCTTATTGAGGGCTGTTTGGAACTTCTCAGGAAACTCTTTTTGCTGCGACACATGATCTACTTGTTCAAACTAACGTGACTTGCTGCTGAAATGCTGAAATTTCACTTTCTTTCAGCTTAATTCCCTCTCCCTTTGTGTCTTATTCTCTGTTTCTGTCTGAAATCTCTCTATCTCTGACTGATTTCTTTCTCTGTCTGTGTCTCTGCAGCCTTTGTGTTGAGCTGTGTCTTCCCCCAGCGACCTCTCTACGGTGATGTATCAGTGAGCAGTCTCCACTCTGGAGGGGAGGCTTTCTTCTCCTGCCTGACCGGCTACCAGCTGCAAGGCTCCAGTATGCTCACCTGCCGCAATGCTAGCACCCCCTACTGGAGTGGCAAGGAACCACACTGCCTAGGTGAGGCAACCAGAACCAGGAGGAAAGACATTCACAGCTCATCCTTCATTTCCTCAGCCCATAGATAGGAAGGACAGCAACCAAACATGTTAGGACAACTTCAGATAATAAGAGAGATGTCCTTGTATTTTCGTTTTATTTTCTCCACTATATTAAAACTGTTGTTTATCTAAAATAATAATACATCTCATACAATTATATCATATATTAGTGAAGTAATGAACACAATTCAATCATTATTATTAGAAATATTTGCCATTGTGTTGTTATCATTATTCTAAACTCTGTTAACCTGTAAATTACATCTAAAAATGATAACACAGATGTTACTTCACGGTGTTGTAGTGATTGGCACTGTTGCCTCACAGCAAGATGGCAACGGGAGTTTGTTCCTGTCAGCATGGGTTGTCTCCGGGTTCTCCAGCTTCCTCCCACAGTCCAAAGACATGAAGCTTGGGTCAATTGATGACTCCAAATTGCCCGTAGGTGTGAATGTGAGTGTGAATGGTTGTCTGTCTCTTTGTGTCAGCCCTGAGATAGTCTGGCTACCTGTCCAGGTGAACCCTGCCTTCACACAATGCCAGCTGGGATCGGCTCCAGCTCCTACTGCTGTTGTGGCAGTTTGCATTGCAAGTTAAGTTGGCCCTTCGAGCCCTGACCTCTGACTCAATGGGGTCGTATACTGTCCCCCGCCAGCCTTTCAATTCCCATCAACAATCAAAGCATTTTTGGTTATTGTTTCAGAAGACTTGCAGCCAAGAGTTATCTGTTGGACCTTCAGGTCCTTTTGCATGACGGGCATAGATAGAGCCAGACCTGGACTTCCACAGGAGTGTGTGGATGATGAATGTTTTTCTTTCTTTGCTCCTATAAGGCTGGCTGATGAATAAGAAGTGACCACTTTACTCCTGATCATACTGATCGACTGAAGGACTGCTCAGGGAATGTTTCCCTGAAAGCAATTTCAAACGTGTGTGTGTGTGTGTGTGTGTCAGAGCAGGTGTATTGAGGTGTGATTACTGAAGGCTAGGCAGGATGCCACTGGGTTTATTCTTCCTGCTCTGCTTTAATTAAACTTTGTCTGCATGACCTGATCAGCTGGGACACAAAACACACACACACACACACACACCTTCCCATAGCTGTAGATGGATTCTCTGTGAGTGTTGATATCTGATTCTATCTCTGACGATGTTATCTTTCTAACCTAATTTCTTGGTTTCCAACATGCAGCTCTTGAATTTAAAATGCTATACAACTCCTAAATGTTGTAAAAAAATTCTATTCTTAAATGTCTAGTCTTGATGTTGGTGATTTGAGCTTTCAATGCAATCGAAAACAACATAACCATATAATTATTTCCATTAGCACAACAACAGTGTCAGTTTCTTTTTTGAAAACACAAATATTTCATTCTCTCGTTTGTTCTACTTGATCACATTTTTTGGGTGCTGTGCAACACAACACTTCTTGCACAGACGTTTCACTTAAAAGTCTTTGAGCTTATGACAGGCCATTATGTTTTTCTAGAGACAGCAGAGTAGAAGTGATTGATTAATGAGTCAGAACAGTACTTGAGTTAAAAAAGAGAAAGTAGGAGCAGCAGATGTTTATTATGATGTGACTGCTGTGGAAATGTACATTATTGTGAATTTACCATGTGAGATACTACATGGAATTCCAGCCTTTATTGGTTCAATTTCACAGCTCATATGGAAAGTGATTTCTGGTGCAATCATGAAAAAAGAACAGCATCCATGTCCTTTCTGGGCTGGTCTACTTCCTGTTTGTCTATACTGACACCAGAGTTTAATTTGGGTTATCTATGGTCTGCTGATGCTCTGAGCACCAGCTTATGAACTTGAAGTTGACATTCAATGTATTCAGTTGTGCATTTCATCTCCACATTCCCTCCTTCTCCTCTCTCTCTCAGCTGCTTGTGGTGGTTTGATCAGGAACGTCACAGTCGGCCGGATCGTCTCTCCTGGTTTTCCCAGCAACTACAGCAACAACCTGACCTGCCACTGGCTGCTGGAGGCCCCTGAGGGCCAGAGAATACATATCCACTTTGAGAAGGTGGCGCTGGCCGAGGATGATGATCGGTAAGCAAGACCTTCAGCCTTTTTACGAGGAAGGTTGAACATTGTAAACAGTAAAACTGTGTATTTTCTTTAAACTAACACTACATCTGGAGTGGTCGCCTGGCAACCGAAACCTGTGAATAAGATTCATTGTATTCAGCTTTCACTTATTGTCATTTAAAAAATACCCAGATTTTTTCAAAGGGGAGAAGCAGTTTCAAGTGATTTTCTGTTGCATTATAAATTCCACAGGAGTGTTTTCTGCAGTCATAAGATGCCGTTCAGTACATTTGATAGTAAATAGGCTTCTCTGGTGGTGGTGGTGAAGCCATCTCAGAATCTGATTCATTTATTACATGTGAAAATGAAGGAGCCAATGATAACGCTGCACATCAGACATTAAAAATAAAAAATACAAAGTAACCCTGTGGAGATTTTGACCATTAGTAGCGCTTTGGAGCTGTATTTTCATGAGTTTAGTACAAGCTTGCACATGCAACTATCACACGTCCACTTATGAGAAGAAGAATAGTATCAACAGGAATAAACAAAAGCAGTATTTAAAATGCTCTAGAATGTTTCATGAGGAAGGAAATGTGTGTTCAGCACATATGTTAGACCGAAAGGACACACAGATCCCGTTTTAATGCATTTCTGTGTTGTCTTTTTTTATTGTCTTTTCCCGTTGAAGGGTTTTGGGGTAGTTTTTCCTACTCTGAAGCAAGGGTCTACAGAAAATGGGCCAATAAAAATAAAACTGAGTTTACTCATTGAAAATAAATTAAATAAATAAATGCTGGTCTTTCACTTTCCCTAAACAAGCTGCTGAGATTTATTGCCTCCCCCACTGCTCTTTCTCAAACTACCTCCAGCCATTTCAAGTACCTAGAAGTTTGTTTAAAGGTATTCCTATGGCAACCAACCAATAGAGGGATAAAAGCTCTGGAAAATAATCTGCAGTGAACGGTATCAGTGGAGTTTTAGTGTGACAAGATGATCATAACCCTGATGTAGCGTTGTTGCTGGTAGCAGATTTAATAAATAACAATTCATTAATATAAATGTATGACTATTATCAGTAATTCAATAATGATTTATAAACCCATACATTTGTATAAAAGAATGATGGCACGTGGCTTACGCCATAAACCACCATTAGTTTCACTAACAGAATTTAACAGAATATTCAATTTTAGACCCCACCCACAACTTCAAAATTTGATATTAATCAATTAAATCTTAATCTCAGGGTTGCTACGGAGTTCTTCTCAAGGTGTACAGGGACTTATTTCACACAAATCAAATTTAAAAAGAATATGTATTTGACTAACTACATAACTAAACTACGAAACAGAAAGTAAATGAATAAACGATAAAATAAACAAAATTAATGGAATGAATGAAGAATATGATGAACAGTACAATGAATAACGATGAACTACCACTAAATGAAAAGGATTACATGTGACCAGGTAGAATCATTGATTTCTATCAATTCAATTTGTCGTTTGTACCTTCAATTTAATTCAAAACATTTAAGCACCATGGGAACCACCAGGGAAGATTGTGAAACCCCTTTATATTTGTTCTAATTTAAATTTGATTTAGATCTTTAAGTCTAAAGCTTATTTATCCGTTTTATTAAAATTGGATTATTTTATTATGTGACTTAAATTTATTTGGCCGAGGAACATCAAACTCATTTACATCTGGGAATGGTATTGTTTCACCTGACGGCTCTGATGGGCAAATCAGAGGTTGAGCTGCATGCAGTGGTGGTTGTTCCTTCGTGGCCATCTCTACATCTTGAAAGTTGTTGGATGATGCTAGTTGTTAAATCGCACTCTTCCATCTCTACCTCGATTCGACTTTCTCTGATAACTTTGGAACCTGGTCGTCTTCTTCGTTGGGTTGAACAGTTCTTCCTAATCTTCATCTTTCTCAGCAGGATGCTAAGTCATATTATCACCCCCCTTCGTAGCAGCAGGGGTCATTATGGCACCTTTGCCAGTTTAAAAAGTATTTCATCTCAGAGTCTTTTCTTTTAGAGTCTCTTGCTCTCAATAGTTGCTGGAATAAATCGTCAGCACGTTGGTGCATCGCAGGCCGGAGCTGCAGGGCACAACAGTTGGCACAGGATGGCCAATCAGGCACACAATACGAGAGAAGAGGCGGAACCGGCAGAGCCACGAGGGAGAGATCCTCAATGTCCTCACTATAACCTGATCAATTAAAGATTGTGAATTAAACGATTACACAACATAGACAGACATTGTTATCGTCAAATAGACAGACCTCTGTAGATATACATCTATGTGTACCTACACATGCATATCAAATTAATTGATAGGATTAAACTCAACATTCTTGCACAATCCACTTTCCTGGGTGAGAGACACAAAAGAAAGGGGGAAATGTCCCTCCCCCCTACCTGCAAGTTGTGTATCAACCACAGCACAAGACCAGCAGAGTAATTAAACATCCAGTTAATATGACAGGGAACTACAAGAATTGTAAACAGATTTGGCTATCATGAAATTAACTACACATAACCTTTATAAACTCAGATGTTTAATCTATACACATATACATACATATACACACATACATATATATATATATATATATATACATATATATACATATATACATATACACATATATATATATACATATACACGTATATATACATATACACGTGTATATATATATATACACATGTATATATACATATACATATATACATATACATATGTATATACATATACATATACATATACATATACGTATATACATATACATATACGTATATACATATATATATACATATACGTATATCTATATGTATGTATATATATATATGTGTGTATATGTGTATATGTATATGTATGTA
Source organism: Anarrhichthys ocellatus (assembly GCF_004355925.1). Taxonomy (NCBI): domain Eukaryota; kingdom Metazoa; phylum Chordata; class Actinopteri; order Perciformes; family Anarhichadidae; genus Anarrhichthys; species Anarrhichthys ocellatus. The sequence goes on from NW_022280094.1 coordinate 3,026,464, forward strand.
TATATGTATATGTATATATGTATATGTATATGTATATATATATATACATATATACATATATATATATATATATATGTATATGTATATATATAT
>NW_022280094.1:3046556-3058279 GCF_004355925.1 Anarrhichthys ocellatus
TATATATATGTATGTGTATATATATGTATGTATATATATGTATGTGTATATATATGTATGTATGTGTATGTATGTATGTACACACACCACTTCAATGACGCTGGTGATGTAGATGCCAAATGATTCCTTGTTCCCTTTCTTCTAGGTTGCTGATCAAAAACGGTAACATCATAGATGCAGCTGCCCTGTATGATTCCTATGAGGTGGAGTATCTTCCCAATGAAGGTCTACTCAGCACGTCCAGGCATCTCTTCACCGAGCTCACTACAGACGCTACAGGCACATCCACTGGCATTGCCATCAGGTACCAAGGTAAACACCAGAGCTATGGATACTTCAAGTATAGCACGTTTTGACATGGCGTTTGTCATGCTAGCGCTAGGGGTGTCACGGATCACAAACCTCACGGTTCGGTTCGGATCACGGTTCAGGAGTCACGGTTCGGATCATTTTTCGGATCAACAAAGAAAAGGGGAGGAGACAAATGTAACTTTGCTTTCCATTTATTAATTAAAGAACTTCAAGAACACTTAAAGCAAAGAACTTCAAGATGTCCAATTTGAAACAAAATGAAATAAATAAATAAAAATAATATATTCAAGAATTCTGTTAAGTTTAAGTGCAACATGAGGTATGTTGATATCCTCGTCCTTTGATCAATATTGAAAGAAAGAAACAGCCAGTGAGCTAGCTTCCACTGTTTACACTGAACTGAACTGCCCGGCAACAACTTGGGTCTATGTTTACTTCCTGTCAGGTTATGTCATTCAAATACACTGAAACAATGTTTACCATTACTGTGACATTATTTTCAAAAAGATGAGAATATCTCCATTGTCTGGGGAGAGGGTAGACCTTTCTGTGACGACTGGAATATTATTGGGCCTGTCTAGCTTCCACTCTGATAGTTCTGTCAGCACCTGCACCAGGTGTGTGTCTGTGTGACTCACAGACGGGGGCGTGTCTACAGCACCGGACTATGAATCACTCCGCCGTGGTGAAAGCAGTCTCTACAGTCTTTTCCTTTTCATAGAGGTCTGGAACAAGCTTCATGCTGAAGTGGGTGCATGAGTGGATTTCGTAGCGTGGCTCAAGCATTTTAACCAGATTTACAATTCTTTTGTTTTCTACAACTGAGTGTCCCCCTTCGCTGACAGACCGGATGTTGTCTCTTCATATGTGTGGACATGCCGATGTATTGCCGTTATTGTGTCTCTCTCTTTAAATAACGCCTACATACCGTAACGGTTTTGTCCACCACCCTCATCCGTCATTATAGGTTACAGGGAAGACAAAATGCTCCCAAACTTGCGACTTAAATGACGTCGCGGCTTCTGACGTTCCTCCGCTCGCCATGACATTCGCCTTTAAATGCTTTTAACCTGCTCCGTTCAAGTGAACACACTACTGCTTTATATCTGTTCACTGACACTCTGCATTGATATTGGGGGACTTGTTACTTGAAAAGGAACAGCAGCAGTAAAACTGTATTACACACTATGATGATTAAAGAGTAAAAAAAAAAGAAAAAAAATACTCGATTGATCCACGGTTCACGAGTGATCCGAACCGTGAGGGGTGATCCGAACCGTGAGGGGTGATCCGCTAGCGCCATGTCAAAAATTGGAGAAACATGTAGAAATTGGAGAAACATGTAGAAAACATGGCAGCAAACCTCATCAGAAAGCATTCATGATAAAAACACAAAGGCACTGTATATAATATACCGTATATATTAATGAGCTCTCACTTCATTAATTGTTTCAGGCTAAGAACATGACATCAGGAAGAAACTTTGGCCTGCTTCTCAGGCAAGGCAAGTTTATTCCATCCATCCATTTTCCTCCGCCTATCCGGGGTCGGGTCTCGGTGGCAGCTGGCCAAGCAGGCTGACCCAGACCTCCCTCTCACTGCAACATGTTCCAGCTCATTTTGGGGGATCCCGAGGCGTTCCCAGGCCAGCTTGGAGATTTAATCTCTCCAGCGTGTTCTGGGTCTTCCCCGGGGTCTCTTCCCAGTTGGACGTGCCTGGAAAACCTCCAGTGGGAGGCGTCCAGGAGGCATCCTAATTAGATGCCCGAACCACCTCAGCTGACTCCTTTCGACGCGAAGGAGTAGCGGCTCGACTCCAAGCTCCCTCCTGATGACTGAGCTCCTTACCCTATCTCTAAGGCTGAGCCCGGCCACCCTACGGAGGAAACTCATTTCGGCCGCTTGTAGCCGCGACCTTGTCCTTTCGGTCACGACCCAGAGTTCGTGACCATAGGTGAGGGTAGGAACGTAGACCGAGTGGTAAATTGAGAGCTTTGCCTTCCGGCTCAGCTTCCTCGTCACCAAGACGGTCCGGTGCAGCGCCTGCCTTACTGCTGCAGCCGCACCGATCCGCCTGTCGATCTCCCGCTCCATCTTACCCTCACTCGTGAACAAGACCCCGAGATACTTGAACTCCTTCGCTTGAGGTAGGCACTCCATCCCCACCTCGAGGGAGCAATCCACCGGTTTCCGGCAGAGAACCATGGCCTCAGATTTGGAGGTGCTAACTCTCATCCCCGCCGCTTCACACTCGGCTGCAAACCGCCCCAGTGAATGCTGGAGGTCATGATCCGAGGAGGCTAACAGGACCACATCATCTGTAAACAGCAGCGAGGCGATCCCTAGACCCCCGAACCTGACGTTCTCCGCCCCCAGGCTGCGCCTAGATATTCTGTCCATGAAAGTCACGAACAGGACCGGTGACAAAGGGCAGCCCTGGCGGAGGCCAACACCCACCGGGAACATGTCTGACTTATTGCCGAGAATGTAGACACAGCTCCTACTGCAGTCGTACAGAGACTGGATCGCCCATTGTAACGGATCCGGCACCCCATACTCCCGCAGCACCCCCCACAAGAACCCCCGAGGGACCTGGTCGTAAGCCTTCTCCAAGTCCACAAAGCACATGTAGACTGGTTGGGCAAACTCCCAGAACCCCTCCAGTAGTCTTGCGAGGGTAAAGAGCTGGTCCACTGTTCCACGACGGGACGGAATCCGCACTGCTCCTCTTGGATCTGAAGTTCGACAAGCGGTCGGAGCCTCCTTTTCAGCACCCTGGCATAAGCCTTCCCCGGGAGGCGGAGTAGTGTGATACCCCGGTAATTCGAGCACACTCTCCGGTCCCCCTTTTTGAAGATGGGAACCACCACCCCGGTCTGCCATACTATGGGCACTGATCCCAACCCCCATGCAACATTGAAGAGGCGTGTCAGCCAGGACAGCCCAACTATGTCCAGCGCTTTCAGCATCTCAGGGCGGATCTCATCCACCCCCGGCGCCTTGCCACCAAGGAGCTTTTTAACTACCTCAGCGACCTCTGCCAGGGATATGGTTGAGCCTCCCCCATGGTCCTCAGGCGCTGCCTCCTCTGCAGAGGACATGTTGGTCGGGTTTAGGAGTTCCTCAAATTGCTCTTTCCACCGCCCGACGATGTCCCCCGTCCGGGTTAGCAGTTCCCCTCCCCCTGCTGAGAATAGCCTGGGGTAAGCCCTGCTTTCCCTTCCTGAGCCGTCGGATGGTTTGCCAGAACCTCCTTGAGGCCAACCGAAAGTCCTTCTCCATGGCCTCCCCGAACTGCTCCCATGCCCGAGTTTTAGCATTCATGACCACCGCAGCTGCAGCCCTGCTGGTACCTGTCAGCTGCTTCAGGAGACCCCTGGGCCAACCAGGCCTTGAAGGTCTCCTTCTTCAGTTTGACGGCTTCCCTCACCTCCGGTGTCCACCACCGGGTTCTCGGGTTGCCGCCACCGATGACCTTCCGGCCACAGCTCCTAGCGGCCGCGTCCACAATAGAGGCTTTGAACATGGTTCATTCGGATTCCGTGTCCCCAACCTCCCTTGGGATGTGTGAGAAGTTCTTCCGGAGGTGGGAGTTAAAGACCTCCCGGACAGGGTCCTCCGCCAGACGTTCCCAGTTCACCCTCACTACACGTTTGGGCTTGTCCGGTCTTTCCAACCGGTTCCCCTGCCATCTGATCCAACTCACCACCAGGTGGTGATCAGTTGACAGCTCTGCTCCTCTCTTCACCAGAGTGTCCAAGACATACGGCCGCAAATCAAATGATACGATTACAAAGTCGATCATTGATGTCCGGCCTAAGGTGTTCTGGTACCAGGTACACTTATGAGCCACCTTATGTTCGAACATGGTGTTCGTTATGGTCAAACCATGGCAAGCACAGAAGTTCAATAACGAAACACCATTCGGGTTCAAATCGGGCAAGCCGTTCCTCCCAATCACCCCCCGCCAGGTTTCTCCGTCATTGCCCACGTGACCGTTGAAGTCCCCTAGGAGAACTATGGAGTCGGTAGGCGGCGCCCTTTCCAGGACCCCTCCCACCGACTCCAAGAAGGCCAGATACTCCGAACTGCTGTTTGGTGCATAAGCACAAACTACAGTCAGAGCCTTGCTCCCCGCAACCCGTAGGCGCATGGAGGAGACCCTCTCGTTCTCCGGGGAGAACTCCAACACAGCGGCGCTCAGCCGGGGGCTCGTGAGTATCCCCACTCCCACTCGGCGCCTCTCACCCTCGGCAACTCCGGAAACCCTACCAGGGGCTAATGCCCCGGACAACATAGCTCCCAGGATCACTGAGCCACTCAAACTCCTCCACCACGTTAAGGTGGCGATTCGCGGAGGAGGCAAGTTTATTTGTATAGCACATTTCAACAACAAGGTAATTCAAAGTGCTTCACATAAAACCATTATCAAAACATAAGGTAAAAGAAAAGGAGATTTAAAAACGATTAAGAACATTCATTGAAACAATAAAAAGCAGTAAGAAATAAAATACAGTGGTAAAATGCAGAAAATTGATTAATATATTAATTGAATCTGGTTCAATTAAAGGCAGCAGCAAACAGAAAAGTCTTCAATCTTGATTTAAAGGAGCTGAGGATCTTAGCAGACCTGCAGCTTTCTGGGACTCTGTCCCAGATATGTGGAGCAGAACAACTGAACGCTGCTTCTCCATGTTTAGTTCTGACTCTGGGAACAGAAAGTAGACCAGTCCCAGACAACCTAAGGGGTCGGGATGGTTCATAAGGTAGCAGCAGTGTGAATGGCAGGAGATGCTGACTGGTGAATGGAGGTTAAGAGTTCCAAGTAATCAAGGGCGATGCAGCCACCAAAAGAAGTGTTGGATGGACTGTAGGAAAGCAGTGAAAAGCTTCAAACAGAAAAAAAAACAATTTGGTGGGGGGGATACAAGGACGGGAAGAGAACTGCTTTTAGAGGTTTGGCAGCTTTCTAAAAGGTAGGAGCTCTTCTGTCATAGTCTCACTGACAAGGTGTTAAAAATTATTCTTATTTACAACAAAACTGCATTGTCAGTTGCCTGAGGGAATATTTTCTCCCAGATAACACTGGTCTTTGACACAGACGAAGTCTTTGTAAGGAGTACACGATAGGTCGGTCATGATCAACACAGGACTTTCACTTTGGAGACCACCGTTTGTTTCCCATGAAGCCAAATCTTGAGGTTTTATGAAACATAAAACATCAGTCGTATTTCCTTAACATAACCAAGTACTTTTGTTTTCTTTCTGTTTACAATGTTAACCACGTGTCGATACATAATTGAGAATGCAGTTTAGTTGTATTTAGTATTTAATTTTGGAGGAGACAGAGTTGGTTTAACCATACAAAATTGAGTCTGCCCAAGGTCATGATTGAACCTCCAATCATGACCTTGTGTTTTATTTAGTAGTTTCCTATCAACTGTCATATGTTGTTCAGATTGTAAAGACCTCTGAAGCAGAATTGTGATATTGGGCTATACAAATAAAATAAAAGTGAGTAATCATGAGTCTCTTTCTAAAGAGAAGTCCTGAACAGAATATTGATGCTGAAGTGTGCATTGGATTTCACTGCTCATTAACATTTACATTATCACATACTGATAATTTCAAAACTGTGTGAAGTCTTCTTCGGATAGATAGTTCTGCATCAGGTCGGAGGCAGGCATATTAGTCCTATGACTTAAAAACTATTAAGACCATTCTACAAAGATGAGTACATGTAAACAGAAAATAGGTTAACATATTAAATGACACTAGAGACGTTTAACGTCGGTCAGTTTCAGTGATCCATCACTGTGAATGAGTCAATTGAAATTGAACTTAGATTGATGTTATCAGGTCACATTATTTAACACACGTTACAGATTAGTTTGTGAGCAGAGATGTGACGGAAGGAATTGTCTTATTTCCGCTTTCTACCTTCATCTTTTGTGATGTGTATGCTGATTCCACTGTGAAAATAGAGAGCACATTTAATAGAGGATTCTAAAAATACAGGACCCGTCATTAACAGTCATATATAATGAAGAATATTTACATGCTGGTAGGAACATCAGCCTCAGGGGAACCATAATGTTTGAACTCAATTTCACAACAATCCATCAAATAGTTGTCAACGTATTTCAATGAAAAACAAAAAAATTCTCTGGAGACCATGAATGTCTGTACTACATTGCAATTACAAATGGATGGGTGGATTGTCAAGGTGGGGCAAAAAGGCAACAGGGAATGGACCTAAAAGCAGATAGACATAGATAGCAGAAGGATGATCAACAGTGATTTTAATAAAGACATTTCAGAAAAAAAAAAACTAAAACTTACCAACAGGTGAGTCCAAAAATTAGTAACTCAAAATCCAACAGGCAAAACAGGACCAGGTCATGTGCACGAGGGATATCAACTGGATCATAGTAGACGAACCAACAACCAGAAGACAAAAGACAGGACTATAAATACACAATAAACTAATCAGACAACAAGACACAGGTGGGCAGACACGAGGGCAGTCTGAAAGCTAATTGGTGGAAGAAACACAAGGGAACAGAGCCAAGGTGACGAGACTAATCCAACACAAGTGATCCACAGAAAAAAGGAGGGGAAACCACAAACACAGGTAGTCAAACTACCACAGGACACAAGAGGCAGGGGATTTCAAAATAGAACAGGAAACAAGCTAAATCAAAACCAAAATCGTGACATGGATGGATGGAATGATCTCCTCAACGGACTTTAAATAAGTGCAGGAGAGAAAAAAACACACTTTTGTCAGAGCAAAAGCCCCATTTCATAAATACTCTCTAGATAACCAAAGAACATTTTTTACTTTCATTGCCGCCTTAGATGCAGCTTTTGCAATAAACACATTATTGGGTTCATTTAAACACATCCATAGTGAAAAGTACCTCACTTTAAGTATTTTGTCTTTTGTATCTGTTGCTTTTGTAGCCATTTAATTGAGGCTCTCAGTATATTCCTCCCAGTAAATCTTAAACTCCTTCATACGTTTTGCTTCTCTATGCTTGAGAATAAAAGAATCAAGGACAGTCTTTCGGTTACACAATATTAACATCCACCGTCTACCAGCCTAACCTTATACATTAGAATCAATATGATATATTTTACAGTAAGTTTCATCTAATGGTTAAGGTGAGAAATCACTTAGCTTCACTTATCTTTTGCCCTCACATTTGTCTCAGCACTCACCATCAGATCGGCAACACTCTTCATGTCCACAATGGAAATAAGATCAGCGTAATCTTCTTAGGCCTCTCCTTCACTGCCCCAAATGGGATTAGGCCCAAAGGGAGAAACATACCTCATTATGGACATTAACAGGACATAATGCTGTTCAGCCAGTCTCTTAACAGATTTGATGGTTCCACCTTTATCCTGACAAACTATTCCGACCCCGATGAACAGCTCTCCTCCTTCATGAGCATTCATTCAGCTGTTTCTAACTGCCTGTGCCTCTTCTGGGGAGACTGTGGCTCAGTGGTAAAGCAGGGTCGTCCTTCAATCAGAAGATCGTCTGTTTGATCCCTGGCTTCACTAGTCCATGTCGATGTGTCCTTGAGCAAAACACTCAACCCCGAATTGCTCCTGCAGGCTGTTCCTGCGGTGTATGAATTGGTATGAATGGTTAGTTAGTCTTGATGGGCAGTGGGTGTGAATGGATGATTGGTTAGTTAGTCCTGATGGGCAGTGGGTGTGAATGGGTGAATGATGACATGTATAGTGTTAAAGCGCTTTGAGTGGATGGAAGACCAGAAAAGCGCAATAGAAGTACAGTCTAATTACCATTCTTCTTTATACATTCTCCTCAAAATAATGTATCCAGTCAGAACTATTTGCAAGTGGATGAAATTCATAAATTCATCTTAATGTTTATTCATGGCATTTAGTCCTATACAGATTTATTATTAGTCACATTACTATTATTATTACCGATACCATGACTGTTTTTATTATCATTATCATTCTACTATATCCACCGCTGCTGTTATTATTAGTAGTCGTAATTTTTCTAACATTATTCTGCTTACTACTCTCATTTGATGAATCATTTATGTCACATACATAGAATGTGTTGTAACTCTGTTATGTTGTTAATTCTGTACACATGACATCTATCGCACTTCTGTCCATCCTGATAGAGGGATCCCTCCTCTGTTACTCTCTTTGGGGTTTCTTCCTTTTTTCCTCCCTGTTAAAGGGTTTATTTTTTCCTGTTCCGATGTGAGGGTCCTGGGACAGGATGTCGCATGTGTACAGATTGTAAAGCCCTCTGAGGCAAATTTGTGATTTGTGATTTTGGGCTATACAAAATACAATGAATTTAATTCTAAAATGTAGCTACTGTTTCCTGGACACAATGTGGGATAATGCTCCTCAACATGTCTACAAAAATGTATCAAATTTAGGTTACTTAATTGGTGCGACTACAATTCTAGCAATGCTAACATCGGCAAGCTAATATCTAGAGCTGATGGCATTATTATCAATTCTGCAGGCATTATTATCAATTCTGCAGGCATTAGCCTAAAGTTCATCCTCTGGGAACCATAAATGTTGTAACCAGATTTTGTATCAATCCATGTAGTATTGACACCTTGAATATTTGTACCAAATTGCATGGCAACACCCTAATGTGTCAACTTTAGTAACTTCAAGGTTGAATTTGAAGCCCAAAATTAACCAAACTGACTTCTTTGTGAAATCTCCTTTCCGCTACTGAAAATGTCTTTGTACCACAGCTTTTGCAGCAGGCCACTGCTACGAACCCTTCGTGAAGTATGGTAACCTGACCAGTAGCGACATCACTTGGGCAGTGGGAGCTGTGGTGGAGTTTGCCTGTGACCCTGGCTATACCCTGGAACAGGGATCTGTCACTATTGAATGCGTGGACCCCAACAATCCCCAGTGGAACGAGACCGAGCCTGCCTGCAGAGGTCTGTATGTCTGTGTATTGTTGAAATACATCCTGTTTCAAATTATTTACATTATTATTTTATTTTAGGCAATAAGCTTACATGATTTACTTAAAATGAGAGACATGGGTACTGTTGTTGCCTCCAATGGATGTTTGTCTGTAAACACACAAGATTACAGTATAATGTAATTAGATTAGATGGGACCCAAGAAAAACGTATGCTGTCTTTTGATTATTAGTCAGTCAACAAACATCCAAGAAATTACTTTATTGAAATGCAATAGCAACACCCAATATTTAGCAAAATAACAAAATGTTCACTCCTCAGAGTTTTAGTACAACATATTTCATACTAGGGCTGTCAGAATCGGCAAAAATTACGTTCAAATATTTCCTCCATAAAAACAACCATTTGAATATCTATTGTTGTGCATTTGTGCATGAGACCATGTCCTAATTGAGTTTGGCGTGAGCAACGTCAGTTACAAATTCTCTTTGCCTTGTTTTCTATTAGAATATCCTAACCAGCAGCAAGCAACGCAGCGCTGCAAAGCACTGCGCAGTGCGACATGGTGCGGCGTTTTCAGATGAGTGTTTGTCAGACGGCCTGTTTCTATATATTCCTACCGTTTTCTTTGAAAGATCCACAATGAGCAAGAAACTGCTGATTGTTAAAGTTGAAATAAGGCAACATGATTCCACAGACATACGTGAAATAACCATGTCAATAGCCTATTACATGATGGCTGCACATAATGTGTAAAATGTGCCGCGATATTTGATGGCTTGCATTAGGCAACAATTAGGTTTTGGAAAAACATCATACTTTTGCTTAAAATAAGTACGTAAAATATGTAAACAAGTCACAAACATCACTAACGTAACTTCACAATAACTCACCAACACTTTGCAGCACAAACACGGGTCTCCTGGTTGAAAGTCCTGGAAAGTGCTGTGTTTGTTTGCCCTATCCACTTCCCCTCCCTCTCAACACTGTTTATAACTGACTCTGAACTTTGCATATTCACGTCCACCCGATTGACCTTCTACGTAATGCGCCGTTAAGAGGTCATGGTCATTGTGAGTAATTATTTTATAGTCCTGTTATCTGGTCGTCTGTGCACTTTATTTTATATTTCACTTTATTTTATATTTTACTGTAAATTTGAATATGGTTCTACTTTTTGCACTGTGTTGATTGTTGTTTAATGTTATGCACCACCCGTCATGTCAAATTCCTTGTATGTGCAACATACAAGGAATAATAAATGGTTCTGGTGCAATAAATGGTTCTGGTTCTGATTCTGAGATCAGACTGAACGAGGAGTCTTATTACGATACCTTCTCATTTCACTACAAAAACCTTTATATAACGTGACAGCTGGCTGGAGGGAAAGTTTCCTACTTGTTTCCTACTTCCAATTGTATTTCAGCATAACTATATGCTAGGCTGATTGTGTTTCGACATTTAAGATTTGTTTCTTCCTTTTATTAAATTAAAATCAAAACTGAAGTATTGAATTATTGAAAATATATTGTTTTGGCATTAAACTAATTGCATCCATGATTTCTGACCACCAGCCCTTTTGCAGTATGTGTGCTGATTCAATAATCTGTACCCTCAGCATTGCCTGTCTTAATGTCCATGGTTGTGTGTGTATCTTCCAGCTGTGTGTAGTGGCGAGATCACAGACTCAGCTGGAGTGGTGCTGTCTCCTAACTGGCCTGAAGCCTACGATAAAGGCCAGGACTGTATCTGGGGAATCCACGTTGAGGAGGACAAGAGGATCATGGTGGACATTCAAGTGTAGGTATCCGCCTTCCAAATGTGCAGTTTGATCCGCCTCCTCACCCTTTACCCTTTGATACGCATGAAACCATGTTACTACAAACCTCCTCCTTGGCCTCTTTGAATCAAAATCATCACTCAACCCACATCATCTCATGTGCTGTGTACACTAGTCCTCGACTTCTAACATGCAGTTTGAAGATTACAAAGAATTGCCAACCACTGGTCACACGCATTAAAAACACAACGCGCTGCTAATGAAAGAGCGCTCGGCTTGTGAATGAGATGTGTAAGTGCCACACAGACAAAGGTTAATTAGGTGCAGCAGAGAAAACAAATTATATCACACACACACACACACACACACACACACACACACACACACACACACACACACACTCCTGTAGTGGCTGCTGTGTGGGAGTAGAGGGGTGCAAGTGTAGAGCATGGGAGTGTGTGTTTCCTGTGATTGTGATGTTGAGGTGAAGACAGAACAACACACCGCCGTGTCAGAGCCTGATAAGTCAGTCAGCCGTTGAAAATCATTTGCCATTTTCAAGCAAATTAAGGAGGGCTTATTTGCTTAGGTTGCATCTTCAGCTCTGTGTCTTTTCTCTTTGTCTCATCTCTCTCTCTCTCTCTCTCTCTCTCTCTCTCTCTCTCTCTCTCTCT
>NW_022280094.1:3058289-3068973 GCF_004355925.1 Anarrhichthys ocellatus
TCTCTCTCTCTCTCTCTCTCTCTCTCTCTCTCTCTCTCTCTCTCTCTGAAAAGCACCTGTGCTCTTGTTGTACTTTAAAAAGCACTGATTAAAGGCCTCTTCTGCTTTTTGAAAGGAAGTCTGTAGTGGCCATTTGTCGACTAAATCAAACTTAAACAAACAATAATCAAACGCCACTGATGCACCGTGGTCGGTATTCTTACGCAGCGAGAAGAGAGTGGATTGTCCATGCAGGATTCCGATTCCGTCGTGCTGTCTCTCCTGTCCTGTGCAGTGCTGTGCAGAGCTGTGCAGGTAAAAACTATACGGTGCATGCATGTCCTATCTTTCTACTCCTATAGCAACAGGTGCCCACAGTAATTACCCAAAAAATAATATAACTAAACAAATTACTATTAAAGAGAAAAAATAATCTTAATATATCAAATATCTACAATAATTAAACAATACTACTTATAAATGAAATAACAAAATACAATATCAAATTAAAGCTGCGAGCAGCGATGAAAGGGCCCTCGCACCTTCCCGCATCTCGGGGGTACTGGCGGGACGCCGGCAGAAGCGGCCATAAATATCTGCGACCACCAGACAGCGTGCCCACAAGTTAGACATATTTTTAATGCTTGGACTGTGTGACGCTGGAAATTATGTAGTGCAAATATTCCACCAGTTCCTGTATCCACTTTGTGGCGCTAGAGAACATGCAAACATGCATTGTGTTGCTCTACATCAAATATAGATCACATCATGTAAATGTCATATAAATCGGATTCAGTTTGTCACATAACGCTGTCTTCCTGTTGCCAGTAGGTGGCGCTATGACTTTGAGTGAAAATTGGCTTGTAGACATCCTCAGGCCATGACTGTTATCAAATATGGCAAGTTTGGGACATATTTGAGCAAGTCCAGTGGAGTTACATCAGCTTGTTGTTTAATAGCGAATCACCTACAATGGCCGCCACGTCACGGCTACGCCATTCTATCAAACGTAAAGCTTTGAGTAACTTTTAATTGCAAAGGTCTTTAGATTATACTGACCAAATTTGAAAAGGATCTGACAACGTCCCTAGGAGGAGTTCGTTAAAGTATAGCGACTAGAAATCATGGGAAAATTCACACAAAAATCAAAATGGCCGACTTCCCGTTAATTTTAGAGCATGGTCCCAAGACACTTTTTTTTAAGTCTTCATGTGATACATGTGCCTACCAAATTTCATACATGTAGGTCAAACGTAGTGCTGGGGCTGCGATTTTGAATATTTGTCGGGGGCGCTATCGAGGCAATTTGAAAGGGTCAAGCTAAAAAGCCATATGAAATATTCATTTCCATCACTTATGACACCTGTGCAAAGTTCCAAGGCTTGTTGAGCATCCTAAGTCACGTCTGTGCTTATCAGTAGGTGGCGCTATGACTATGAGTTAATATTGGCATGCAGAAGTCCTAAAGCCATGACAGTCAACAAGCATGTCAATTTTGGGACAGTTTTGACAAAGTACAGTTGAGTTACAACAGCTTGATGGATGATGGCGAATCATGTAAAATGGCCATCACGCCATATCCACGTCGTTCGATGAAACATAAAGCTTTTAGTAACTTTTAATCGCTAAGGTCTTTAGATTGTTCTGACCAAATTCTAAGCTGATCGGATTAATTCCCTAGGAGGAGTTTGTAGTACAGCACCTGGAAATGGAAAAAAAACACGAGAAATTCATACAAAATTCAAAATGGCTGACTTCCGATTGGGTTTAGAGCTTAGACCCTTAAGACTTTTTTTTAAGTCTACATGGGATACATCTGCTTACCAAATTTTATACATCTAGGTGAAACGTACTGCGAGGGCTGCATCGTCAAAATATTGTAGGGGGCGCTATTGAGTCGACTTGACACTTTGAAGCATTAAAATCACATTAGATAACTACATTCAGGATTTTGAATGTGTTTGACAATTTTGGTTATGTTTTGAGTATTTTTAGCCCCTCAAAAACACCTTAATTTTTCATGGCGAAGAATGCGTCGCCACGGCAACGGCTTTTCACGAAACAAAAGTTTGAGTAACTTTTTATCACAAAGTTCTTTAGATTGTACTGACCAAATTTGAAGTTGATTCGATTATTTCCCTAGGAGGAGTTCGTTAAAGTGCAGCGCCTGGAAATGACAAAAACGACACTAGAAATTCATATAAAATTCAAAATGGCTGACTTCCGGTTGGGTTTAGAGCATGGCCCCAAGAGACTTTATTTTAAGTCCACATGTGATACATGTGCCTACCAAATTTTGTAAATCTATGTGAAAAACGTACAGCGAGGGGCTGCTTCGTGGGAAATTTTGTAGGGGGCGCTATTGAGCCGATTTGCCACTCTCAACCAATAAAATCATATCATATAACTACATTTTGGGCTTTAAATGTGAATGCCAAGTTTGCTTATGTTTCGAGCATTTCTAGCCTTTCAAAATTACCTTCGTTTTTCACGGCGAAGACTGCGTCGCAACGGCGTAGGACGAAACATCAAAATCTTCATGAACTCGCATTATGAACTTGTTATATTTGTGTGGAACTAATTTGATGTTGATCTGATTTACCTACTAAGAGAAACAAGCCAAAGTATAAAGACTTTAACTGACTGTTACCAGTAGGTGGCGCTATGACTATGATTCAAAATTGGCCTGCAAATGTCTTCAGGACTGGAGTCTAATCAAACATGTGAAATCTGGTAAAGATCTGATGATGTGGAGTCGAGTTACATCAGTTTATTTCTTCATGGCGAAGGATCGAAATTCGCCAAGCCGCCACGTCGCCGCCCTTTGACAACTTCTTACAATCTTCACAATGAAGCATTATCAAGGTCTTAAGGCTTTTCTGACAACATTTGAGAGGGATCTGATTGATCTGTGAGGAGCAGGATGTCAAAGTACAAAACTTACAACTTCCAGTTGCCACTAGGTGGCGCTATTACTATGATTCTAAATTGTCATATAGATGTCTTCCGGGTCAGGATGTTATGACATATGAGAGATTTGGAGCAGATTAGCCAATGTTCGGCCGAGTTACAACAACTTCCCCTTTCGCGGCGAATGGTGTTTTTTTGACGCCACGCCACGGATACATAGTTCGACAACTTTTTGATCTTTGAGTAACTTTTCACTGCCAAGGTCTCAAGAGCATACTAACCGAATCTGAAGTCAATCGGGTCAAATCTCTGGGAGGAGTTCGTTAAAGTATGACGCCTTGAAATGGTCAAAAAACGTCATAAAAGTCAAAATGGCCGACTTCCTGTTTGGTTTTATGAAAAACTCCAAGAGGATTTTTTGTGTGTCTCATCACGTTCCACATACCTACCAAATTTCATACAGCTAGGTGAAACCCAATGTTGGGGCAACTCAATAGGGGGCGCTATCGAGCCAATATTTCATACCGCAGCTGGACACCCCAATCAGACTGCAATTTTTGCAAATTCTGGCTTGCGTGCCGAATTTCAGAAGTTTTCCAGTATCCCAAGCACCTCCTTTTTGCGACAAAACTTGTAAAATAATAAGAATAATAATAAACATACGAAAAACAATAGGTCCTCCGCTCCGACTATGTCGGTGCTCAGGCCCTAATAAGAATAATAATTAAAGCTGCGAGCAGCATTGATTGGGCCCTCGCAACTTCACGCACGTCGAGAGTACTAGCAGGACTCGGTCCATACATTTCTGTGACCGTCATACACTGCATGCACGAGTTAAACGGTATTTCCTGGTACTGGCAGGACTCTGGGTGACGCGGCCATGAATTTCTGTGACCATCACACTCTGCGTGCACGAGTGAGATATTTCCTGCGTAGACCAGCAGTGTAGCAAGATCATGTTGCCAGGTCTTAAGCCTCAAATGTTTTGAGTGTACCTCCGATACAATCATAAATGTAAGCCTTTAAAGATCATTAAGAAAATGAATGTGCATGAATGTGCTTCAGTGTTTGTAACATAACAGACTGTCAGTTTACTGGGATGGGGTTCAACTCCCTGCAGTGTCCTGCTGATTGTATTTGGACTTACATGAAAGTTAACAAAACAGTAGTGCCATTTGCTGTTACTTGAACACTTTAATTTAACACTGTTTTCATTTTAAGTTCTTCTGTAACTTTAGATTGTAGTGTGAAGCATTCATTGTAACGTTGAATCTAATTGTCATGAAGAAGCTCTGGACAGATCATTTATACTAATGCCCACTGACATGGTTTGAAAATCCACTGTTATCTAACTTTTGCTCTCCAAGGATCTTAGTTTGCACATATTTAGATCAGAGAAGTCTTTTTCTCATGGTGTGCCCACAAACCCTTTCAATAAGTTCAGTGTTTGGGCCGCTGTAATTATAGAATCCTGCTTACAGCCATGGTCATCAGTAGGTGGCGCTATGACTATGAGTTAATATTGGCATGCAGAAGTCCTAAAATCATGACCGTAATCAAGCATGTCAAGTTTGGGAGAGTTTTGACAAAGTACAGTCGAGTTACAACAGCTTGATGGATGATGGTGAACCATGTAAAATGGCTGCCACACCACGTCCATGTTGTTCAATGAAACCTCAAGCTTTTGGTAACTTTTAATCGCTAAGGTCTTTAGATTGTTCTTAACAAATTTGAAATTGATTCGATTATTTCCCTAGGAGGAGTTCGTTAAAGTAAAGTGCCTGGAAATGACAAAAACGACACTAGAAATTCATACAAAATTCAAAATGGCTGACTTCCGGTTGGGTTTAGAGCATGGTCCCAAGAGACTTTATTTTAAGTCCACATGTGATACATGTGCCTACCAAATTTTATAAATCTATGTGAAACGTACAGAGAGGGCTGCTTCGTCGAAATTTTGTAGGGGGCACTATTGAGCCGATTTGACACTCTGAACCAATAAAATCATATTCTATAACTACATTTCGGGCTTGTAATCTGCTTGCCAAGTTTGCTTATGTTTCGAGCATTTCTAGCCTCTCAAAAACACCTTAATTTTTCATGGTGAAGAATGCGTCGCCACAGCAACAGCTTTTCATGAAACAACAAGCTTTGAGTAACTTTTCATCACAAAGGTCTTTAGACTATACCGACCAAATTTGAAGTTGATCTGATTAATTCCCTAGGAGGAGTTCGTTAAAGTGCAGCACCTGGAAATGACAAAAACGACACTAGAAATTCATCTAAAATTCAAAATGGCTGACTTCCGGTTGGGTTTAGAGCATGGCCCCAGAGACTTTTATTTAAGTCCGTATGTGATACATGTTCCTACCAAATCTCATACATCTAGGTCAAACATACTGCGAGGGCTGCTTTGTCGAAATTTTGTAGGGGGCGCTATTGAGCCGATTTGCCACTCTCAACCAATAAAATCATATTCTATAACTACATTTCGGGCTTGTAATCTGCTTGCCAAGTTTGCTTATGTTTCGAGCATTTTTAGCCTCTCAAAATTACCTTCGTTTTTCACGGCGAAGACTGCATGGCAACGGCGTTGGACGAAACATCAAAAGCTTCATGAACTGGTATTATGAACTTCTTACATTTGTGTGGAAGTAATTTGATATTGATTTGATTTACCTACTAAGAGAAACAAGCCAAAGTATAAAGACTTTAACTTCCTGTTACCAGTAGGTGGCGCTATGACTATGATTCAAAATTGGCCTACAGATGTCTTCAGGCCTGGAGTCTAATCAAACATGTGAAATATGGTAAAGATCTGATGATGTGGAGTCGAGATGCATCAGTTTATTCGTTCATGGCGAAGGATCGAAATTCGCCGAGCCGCCACGTCGCCGCCCTTCAACAACTTCTTACAATCTTCACAATGAAGCATTATCAAGATCTTAAGGCTTTTCTGACAACATTTGAGAGGGATCTGATTAATCTGTGAGGAGCAGGATGTCAAAGTACACAACTTACAACTTCCGGTTGCCACTAGGTGGCGCTATTACTATGATTCGAAATTGTCATATAGATGTGTTCCGGTTAGCTCGGGCCCTAATAAACAATTGAATAACAATAGGTCCTCCGCTCCGACTACGTCAGTGCTCGGGCCCTAATAATAATAAACAATCGAAAAACAATAGGTCCTCCGCTCCGACTACGTCGGTGCTCGGGCCCTAACTACAAATTTTTCTATATTATGGGTTGAGAAATGTGGTCAACACGTCTTTCTAGTTTACCCTTGTTTTTGTTGTAACTCTGCCGGTTAGCTTGAATTCACTGTCGTACGAGGGATCGTACTAGATTTGTGCTTTGTTTGTTTAGAGTTTTTTGTGAACTTTACAATCGTTGTGCAGAACAAAATAGGCTTAGATAATAAAGGGAAAGTCCTCTGTCCATGGCCCTCCTCAAAGCCGCAAACCGTGCCTTCAAACGCTTCATAGGACTGATAACGCCTGTAATTTCTTATCCATGTTGAACCACTGATAGTCGCATGGTAACCACGGCCGATGTTGTTTGTTTTCTTCTGCAAAAGTATGACATGATGAATAGGAGAAGGACACACCACGTCTGATAAGACCCAATCAACAAGCAAACGTGGATGTTTCTCAAGGGCGTAGGTTTGCATAGGGTCCATAGGGACTAGTCACAACCAAAGTTTGGGAAAGACACAATTGTCCCCACCAATATTTTGTTCATTTTAATTGCCTCAGACACTCAGATCTCCGTGGTCAACTCAGCCGACACTTACATGTTAGTGCACCTATATGCTGAAATTCACGGTAAACGCATTCAAACGGCACAGATCGGGAGCGAGCGAAGGACCGTGAAAGTTAGCGGAAAGATTAACGTGAGACAACATCCGGTTTCTTCAGACAAACATCCGGTTTTCAGAATAAGATGCCAACAAAGTATGACTTACATTCACATTAAGTATAAAACATGCTACCTACATCTCGTGAGTTAAAGGGAAAATACACCTAAATTGTGGGTAAAGTGTCTTTATTCTTTGATCGCTGGGTAACCATCATCACCTCTGAGTTACAGCATTATATTGATGAACAGTAGAGCTGCATTCATATGCTCTGACTGTCATGAAGACAGATATTTAGCTGAAACGTGCTGAAACATTTTATTCCTGTTGCACAGCAGTGGAACGTTTCACATACAGTCACACACTGAGCACAGATAGTGAAGAGATAGAACTGCTACTGTGTAAAGGGAATACTGCTGTTAAAAAGAACCTGATTTGTTTAAAGTGTTTGCAAACCAAATGTTATTGACCTTTTGTTCATATAGCAGTACTTTTAAAATAAAAGTGCGCAATACACTACTTTTGAATTCATTATTGAACTTTGCCATAACAATAAGATTAATCGCGATTAATCGCATTAAAAATTAAAAATTGTAATCGAAGCCCCCCCCCCCCAAATAATTTGGCATTATTGGCTTTTAAAAAAAAAAGAAGAAAAAAAAATATATTTTTATTTTGGTCATGTCATTAAATTAAACTATGTTTCTCACATGGACAAGTTATTTATAACTCTAACATGCTACATATGTGCATGCGTTCTGGTTTGTATGTTTTCTCCCCCTTCAAATTACAATCCAATAGCCTATCATCATACTTAACGATATAAAGTTGACACTGTCAGGTCCATTCTCCATCCATTGTGTGCGGTCCCTTAAAAGAATTAGGATTTGGGAGTGACGCGGATATTCTTTATTTGAGAAAAGTTCATATTTGTGTTGTCAAATTTCACTATGACCCTCAAATGCTGTCTCTTGTGTTATCATATACTGAATGCAAGCAAAAGTACAGAGCAAAATCACACTCTTTCTGATTGAACCAATCTATGAACTGTCTGAAACAATGGATATCCGCGGCCCCAAATGGGCCCCAAAGAAAATTGCCACGTGCTCTGCGCGCAAACATGCTGCTCCCCTTGGGGCTAAGCCCCCCCTTTCTTTGAATCCTAGAAACGCCCCTGATATCAACTAAGACTTTTGTTAGATGGCGGCGGGGGGGACTGCCAGTGTCCCTACCAATGCTGAGACCGAACCTACCCCCTTGATGTTTCTGCCGATCCAGACTAAAATGCAACCACTGAGTTTTTAAACTGAAACGGCCTCAGCAGCGTTTTCAAACATCTCCGTTTTAGTTCAAAAACACCAGAGAAGTGTGGACGCTATTGGCAGAAAAAGCAAAAGTCATACATTTTAAAAAGAAAACGTGTGTGTAGTGTGGTAATATCCTACAAAAACATTTAGGCAATACAACAGCCTTAAAGCCAAAATCAAAGAAAATATGTATTTTTGAATTTGGGGTGAACTATCCCTTTGAAAAAAAACTCAAGCCATTTTCAGGTCCAGCCATTAGCCTTGTCCTGTATCCGTCACTGTACATGTCCCCATTGTTTTTCAAAATCTACTAAAGTCTAAACGACAGTGTCTTCTTACTGTCCAGGCATGGCCCAGATAAAAGAAGCTCTAATTGATAAAAATGTTGATGCACTCATGTGGGTTGTGTTCAGTTCAGCTCCCCAGCTACACTTTTCAACTGGGTTTATAGTAGCCCACACTCTTCCTCTACCTTTCCCTCCATTTCTGCCCATCTGAACTCACAGTAATTTGATTTATGAGCAGCAGTGAGCGATCAGTGGATATTCTGGCTAGCGTTTTGTCTCACAGGTGTTGAATTCAAGCTTATTTTATGAATATTCTTAACCTGCATTGTTAACATCCATGTTTTGGGATCCATGTTTTTCTTGGTGCACTAATGCTACTGATTGTCATTCCGTGGAGTAACATGATACTGTCAACAGGAATGTGCATCACCTAAATGGGTTTATAAAGAATGAAGTCAAAACCTGATGCATTATGTCCACCACCACTTCTGAAGCCAAACCTACTGCTGAGCATAACCTGTTCTGGAGTCCAGTCACAGGGTCAAAATCTAAATGTTCTCCTCTTGGAGGAAAAGCAATCATCGTTTTTTTTAATTTTGTACACATTGCAGCTTTAGGGATTGTTATTTGGGATTCCAGTGTGTGTATTGTGAGTGTGAGCATCTGTGTGTGCTGGGATAAGTTGAAAACTAAACTTGAGGTGGCGGCACACTGTGGTCCAGTTTCCCAGAGAGCGCTCATGGGAATAAACCAAGAACAGAGATTTCCACGGAGAGAAGCATTCTAATCTAGCACAAAGTCTCCTCACTGTCTCAACATATGCCCAGCAGGTGTCTGAGCATGTACATGAAGCTTATCAAGAGCAGCTGTTCACCCAGAGCCCTCTGGGTGAGACATTGTACAGAGATATACAGTTGTGTGAAAAAGTGTTTGCTCCCTTCCTGATTTCTTATTTTTTTGCATGTTTGTCACACTTAAATGTTTCAGATCATCAAACAAATTTAAATAGTAGACCAAGATAACACAAGTAAACACAAAATGCAGTTTTTAAATGAAGGTTTTTATTATTAAGGGGGAAAATCCAAACCTACATGGCCCTGTGTGAAAAAGTGATTGCCCCCTAAACCTAATAACTAGTTGGGCCACCCTTAGCAGCAACAACTGCAATCAAGCGTTTGCGATAACTGGCAATGAGTCTTTTACAGCGCTGTAGAGGAATTTTGGCCCACTCATCTTTGCAGAATTGTTGTAATTCAGCCACATTGGAGGGTTTTCGAGCATGAACCGCCTTTTTAAGGTCATGCCACAGCATCTCAATCGGATTCAGGTCAGGACTTTGACTAGGCCACTCCAAAGTCTTCATTTTGTTTTTCTTAAGCCATTCAGAGGTGGACTTGCTGGTGTGTTTTGGATCAGTGTCCTGCTGCAGAACCCAAGTGCGCTTCAGCTTGAGGTCACGAACAGATGGCCGGACATTCTCCTTCAGGATTTTTTGGTAGACAGCAGAATTCATGGTTCCATTTACCACAGCAAGTCTTCCAGGTCCTGAAGCAGCAAAACAGCCCCAGACCATCACACTACCACCACCATATTTTACTGTTGGTATGATGTTCCTTTTCTGAAATGCCGTGTTACTTTTACGCCAGATGTAATGGGACATACACCTTCCAAAAAGTTCAACTTTTGTCTCGTCAGTCCACAGAGTATTTTCCCAAAAGTCTTGGGGATTATCAAGATGTTTTCTGGCAAAACTGAGACGAGCCTTTATGTTCTTTTTGCTCAGCAGTGGTTTTCGTCTTGGAACTCTGCCATGCAGGCCATTTTTGCCCAGTCTCTTTCTTATGGTGGAGTCATGAACACTGACCTTAATTGAGGCAAGTGAGGCCTGCAGTTCTTTGGATGTTGTTCTGGGGTCTTTTGTGACCTGTTGGATGAGTCGTCGCTGCGCTCTTGGGGTAATTTTGGTCGGCCGGCCACTCCTGGGAAGGTTCACCACTGTTCCATGTTTTCGCCATTTGGGGATAATGGCTCTCACTGTGGTTCGCTGGAGTCCCAAAGCTTTAGAAATGGCTTTGTAACCTTTTCCAGGGTGATAGATCTCAATTACTTTGTTTCTCATTTGTTCCTGAATTTCTTTGGATCGCAGCATGATGTCTAGCTTTTGAGGATCTTTTGGTCTACCTCACTTTGTCAGGCAGGTCCTATTTAAGTGATTTCTTGATTGAGAACAGGTGTGGCAGTAATCAGGCCTGGGTGTGGCTAGAGAAATTGAACTCAGCTTTCCAAAGATGTGATAAACCACAGTTAATTTATGTTTTAACGGGGGGGGGGGGGGGGGGGGG
>NW_022280094.1:3069073-3082833 GCF_004355925.1 Anarrhichthys ocellatus
AGGGGGGGGGGCAATCACTTTTTCACACAGGGCCATGTAGGTTTGGATTTTTTTTCCCCCTTAATAATAAAAACCTTCATTTAAAAACTGCATTTTGTGTTTACTTGTGTTATCTTTGTCTAATATTTAAATTTGTTTGATGATCTGAAACATTTAAGTGTGACAAACATGCAAAAAAATAAGAAATCAGGAAGGGGGCAAACACTTTTTCACACAACTGTATGAGGCCTTTAACAAGGTCCACACAGACACCTGTGCACACACGCACATATCTCCTGCTCCATCTGTGTAATGGCAGGAGGGACATTATCACAACAGTGTATCAAATGACTTTTATGGATGGCCTTCAAATGAAATAGGAGGGAGTAAAATGTTTGATTAAAGTGAAAGTAAGGGCAGTAAATTAAATTAAACCACCTACACAATTAAGACTACTGTCCACTGCTTCTGGATGGAAAAGCATTGGCCTTTTAAACTTAAGTAACTTTTAAAGTGGTTATTAGTCTGCAATATTAAAAGAACAATCCAACTTGGGTCCTCGGCAACACACCCGCTAAGTGTAAAGTGGATCAGATGAACGGTTCTGGAGATATGTGGAGGACACACATGCTTACAAAGACAGAGATGTCTTCTTTTATAGTTAGATGATGATGCTACAGCGGAACCTAATGGCCAAATTGCACCAAATTTGTCATAGTGACTCAGACATATTATTTACATATGTCCACCAAACATTGATCACAAATCACAATAGCACAAAGCATAAAGGAGATATGACATTTATTTGCTCCAGTGAAGAAGACTTGAAACAATTGAGACTATAGATGTTTACTCAGGGAATAAATCAAGTGAGAAGTAGGATCGTTTTCTCATAGACTTCTATACAACCAGACCTCTTTTTTCAACCAGAGGAGTCGCCCCCTGATGACTGTTCGAGAGAATGCAGGTTTTCCACAGAACTTTTCAGAATTGGAGAAGGAACAGTCCCATTCAAGTCAACGTAGCAGGTTGGTCAGAACTGTGGCCATTTTGAATGTGTCCCCTTTCCATTGCGTCCGTTGTAGAGGGCTAACTTCCATACAAACCGACCTATAGCAAACTAGAGTGGGATTGAGAATCATTAATTGATTTAATGTAACGATTCTTAATTCCACTCTGGCATGATGATAAAAGGAAAATGCCAGCTTAATGTGGATGGTAGGCCAAAACGGAGGTCTCAAACTAGTGAGTGACCTTATGGCCCCACAGACGTGTTTTGTATCCATAACAACAAACAACAATCAACATTTTATTTTGATCTATAGTGACAATGGTAAAAACTTTAATGTTCCTCCTACTTCTATGCTATTTAGTTCCAACCATTCTCTTCATGCATTTCTTACTTTTGGAAAGATGGAAATAGAAGATCATAAAGTGAATAGTTGGGGTAAATGTGTTGGCAGCTGGTCCCATGGTCCAGGCCAAACTCAGCCCTGTTTTTTTTAAATTGAACTAAATCAAATTAGTGTCAGGGAATGGAGGCTGTGATTGATTTTTCTCTACAGATTCACTGCAGAGCCGCACAAAGCCTTGTTTAGCTTAATCAAAACAAATTTGAAGCCAGCCGACAATACTTCTCAATCTGCCTCGCTCTCTGAGCAGGTGAGAGGCTTTATCCCTTAGCAATCAAAAAACATGGAACACAACAAGTTTAGAAGACGACACACTCATTTTGCTATGCTTGTGAGGACCAGACTTAGATCTTCAGATGGACAAAATCCTTATCAAGGTGAGGCCAGCTTTCCAGATGTCCCCTTTCATGATGTGTTTAAGAGTAGGATTAAGGTTAACATTATGTTTAAGTTGTTTAGGTGAAATCTTTTGTAGGATTATAACTTGAGTTTATGGAGTCATGTTTTTCAGAGACTGCATGCATCAAGCACTGACATTTTGCGGTGGGAATATATTTAGTCAGAATTCTTCTCAGTTGAAATCACCTTAATTGAATTAAACTGGCTGACAGACTGAATTAATTAATTTGATAGAGAGCAAACTAAACTAGAAAATTCCTAAAGAAATTTTGACAGTGTGGCTTCTACTGCCCGAAGAAATCTCAATATATATACACGCCAATGTTACCGGTAGTGTCATTCAGGTTCAAGTCCTCTAAAAATATCTAAGACCTGAATGACAGAGAGAGACAGAGAGAGTGAGTGAGACAGGCAGACAGATTGGACTGAGTGAGAGACAGGCAGACAGGAGGTCTAACAATGCCAGAGAGAGAGAGAGACAGAGAGAGAGAGAGAGAACGCGCTCTGGCAATCTTTCTCATTTGGAGATTGTCCTATGTTTTATCATTTACAGCTTACATGACTATTGTCCTGCTCTGCCATGTCTTTCCTCGTCTCTCCCTCTTGTGTCGCGGTGTGTGTAAATGTCACTCGAATCAGGAAACTTATCAGAATACCCATATTTGATTGGCTGAGCTGCATCACGTATATCTCTAAATCATGTGTGTGCGGCTTTTATTTTAAAATGGGGGGGGAGTCCTCTAAAAGTCTCCAAGACCTGAATGACTGTATGAGAGAGACACACAGAGAGAGAGAGAGAGAGACAGACAGAGAGATAGAGGGAGAGGAGTGTATGTGCGTGTGTCTCAGTGCCTCTGTGTGTTTATCAACATCACTAATGAGCTCATATAAACACTTGTGTGCTTGGGTGCATGTTGGTGATTGGAGCGCCTGTGTGTTAGAGGCTAATTAAGAGAGAGAGTGAACAGTGATTTTCAACAAAACTACCTGTCAAACATATGCCCTCTATACCAAAACCATGAGCCTAATCAATAAAATATGGATACCGTGAGAGAGATAAGACTCTGGCAAACGCGGTCTTGTGGTCTTAAAAATGTGAGCTCAAGTGCAATATGCAAAACTGGTACCGTCTGCTTTCTTTGAGAAATGAGTGGTCAGATTTAACATGGAGTCTAATGGAGCAGTTGGTTGGAGTTCATGTCGCTCTGTGGCTCTTTGAGCCAAATGTGTAAGTCCGTTGGATTCCACAGACATCTGTGTGCGATAGCACAACATTTGCAAGCTTTTTGGCCAAAAATGGTGTATAAAGAGTAAAAATTGTGGGAGCTAGAGCAATTTGTTTGGAAAAATCACAGAATATTTTCCTACTCCACTCTGACGGTTATGCTCTCACTCTAACTCTTAACGAGCCGTGCAATACACACCCATTATAAAATCTGAAACAGACCCAAAATTTTCCTGAAACTTAATCTGTGACTTCATGAAAACTGTGCTAGCTATCAAAATGTCCATTTGGCTCCATAAAGTGCAGCGCTTTGTCTACGTTTTAAACTTTGAATCATGTTTCTACGTTAATGTATGGCTAGTCAATATGGGCCCAAAGTTAAGTGTTTTTTTAGCTCTCTTCACACTGCAACCCCATTCAAGTGAATGGAGAAACTTTGCTCAGTTTTTGGGGATTTTCGGGAATTTTCGGGAAAAACGCGAGGCGAATCTCTCCGGAAAATAGATAGCACACTATTCCCGATCAGGCCGCACGTTTTGATGTATTTTTCATGCCGCTGTTGGCAACGCTGTGTGAGGAGATGCGCGCCAAACTTCATTTTGCTCCGTTTTTCGGGGTTTTCCGGGATTTTCGGGAAAACCGCTTGGTGAATCTCTCCGAAAAATAGAATGCATACTATTCCCGATTAGGCCGCACGTTTTGATATATTTTTCACGCCACTGTTGGCAACGCTGTGTGAGGAGAAGCGCGGCAAACTTTTGGATAAACCTGATTGTTATTATTATGATTAAGCCTGATGGATAATATACAGTGTGCTTTGGCACAGGCAGTTTTACTGCCTTGTGCCACAAAGCCACACTGAATAAGATAGGGAAAGTAAGACTTACTTTTGAATGTTTGACAGGCTACTTACCCACAGTGTAGACTAGTATATACTTATGATGACAGTATATTATTTTGGCAAGAAAAGTACATTTTGTATTAACAGGAAATGATACAGGCTTGACTCAACTTTGGAACAACGTCAATATTGAATTATGTCACAATAATCAGGAGAAATGTGTCTTCAATTTTGTTGTCACATCACTGTTTATATTTTGACACATTTTTCATCTGTAAGCGGTTCCTGATTGATTGTTTTGACATTGTCTTTTGAAAAAAAACAAATCCTCTATATCTCTGAATCACAACCTATATCTCCAATTTGTTGTCATGTTGTGCTCAAGAACAGCTGTTCCCCTGGTTTGAGAAGCAGTCAACCAAAATGTCATCTTCTTACATCGAGTCAGCTGAAAAAGAAATGGCCACAAAAACGGATTAAATTGACACAACTGAACAGGTTCTAAGTTCTCCAGAATTTGAAACTCTTCAAATATTTACTTATTTGTAGCATACGAACCTCAAAGAATGTGTCTACTAAAAAGTTGTTGTCAATGAGCCTTCATCACCATGAACACACACACTATAATTTATTCAATCCCACTTTGAATTTATTCAATCCCACATACACCGGCCTGCTGCCACAAATACTCACCAGAACACCAAATGCGCACCAAATTCCACCCACCTGTTTGAGTAAAAGTTGATAAAAACTACATCTCAGAAAATATTGAGAAAAAAACACATTGTTGTTTTTGATGGAATTGATTGCTGATAATAGGAAAAATATAGAATAACACCAGACTGACTTTACTCATCAGTAATAATTGGTCATGATTGCTTCATTGGAAACATTAACTTGATGTCAGGATAGATCAATGAAATGAAAAGAAAACATGGCAATTCAGTCACTTTATCCTGGCTTGTAAAATTGAGCCACATAAAAAATGGGATGATTTTATCTGAATGCAACTTTAAAAAAAAGGAATTAGTGATTTTTCACTGTGCACATATAACATCATTACAACACAGTTACAGTTAGCATGTGGTATGTATTGGTCTATTTCGCCACGTGTGTGACGTGACTGGTTTACTGTATGCAGCCCATGAAGTTGAAGTTGGTTGTTTTTATTTCTGAGGCAGGACCAAAATACATATCAGTCAACTGGGTCAGGTTATGTTAAGATCAGAAGTTTACAGTTAGTTTGAGAATCAATGTATTCCATGGAAGTTCCTTGCAAGTGTAGGAATACAAATTATACGTGTGTGTGTGTGTGTGTGCGTGTGTGTGTGTGCGCGTGTGTCTACAGCTAACAGAAGACTAATGATTCTGCCAGTGAAAAGACAAACACTACCCACTGAAGTTCTCGTCTCTTCACTACCTCACATAGTCATTTCCTCCTGTTTTTGTTAAAACAAAAAAGTCAAAAATAAACATTTCATCCTCTGTCAGGCTTTGCAATATATCGATTCAATCCACGCCTCTTGAACCTTTGATTTTCTGGCATTCCCATAGTGATTAATAGCTCAGTCTCAGGCTGGCTAATGAGTTTTATCAGGAGCCGCTGGTGATTAATTAGGGACAGCAAAGAGCATGTCACTGCTTTATTCTGGCTAAGCCATTACTTCCATGCTCTAAATCTTCAGTGTGCTAAGGGATAGCTTAGCCCCGGGTGACATTTTTAAACAGCTTTGAGGTTTGTAAGACTTCCAGCTTTACAGGCTATGTTCAAATCAGCACAAATACTTTGATAGGGAAACTGTGAAAGTAAGTGTGCTTATTCAGCGTGATGTTGGTTCACAGACAGAAATGTTTGTTTTTCATTGTCAACGTTGTGATTTTTGTGTTCCTCGTCAGTCTCCATCAGCCGGAAAATAGCGTCTCAGATGTTTTAGAATATTCTGAAAAGGGAAATTCAGTTAATTTTTCAGTGTGATGTGAACCACAAGATCTCACCTTGTCGATAGTCTCATAACTATCATGACACTGGATTTCTCAGGAGCAATGGAACAGGAACCACGCTGTCCGTTGTGGATGATGTAAATGGTAAATGGACCTGCATTTATATCATGGATACTAGTGGACACTAAACACAGATGTGATTTTGTGTGTGTCTCCCGTTTCAGATTGAATATTGGGAAGAATGATCTGTTGACCTTTTATGATGGAGATGATCTTACAGCTAAAGTACTGGGTCAGTATGGAGGATCAAAGTCCAGATTTAAGCTCTACACCTCCACAGCAGACCTCACCATCCAGTTCCAGTCTGACCCTGCCACCAACGTCTACGGCTACGGCAACGGCTTCATAGTCCACTTCTTTGGTAAGCCATAGAAGCAGTGCCCATGGATAACTCAACCACATGGACTAAGCTAGGCCCCCCACATCCCGACTCTAGCTTTGTATTTCTACTGTCCATCTTCTCTTCTCCCTTTTGGTGAAGTATATTTCTTAGAATGTTTAGGTATTCTTTAATGTCATTTATGAGTAAAATCTGATATTGTTCTGGTGTATCAGGAATGTATCAGTGAGTTCTACCTCGAGGAGGAGGGAATTTGTTTTTACAGTCCTTACAAATGTAAGCAATAAGAGGCTGTCCCTTGTGTTGGCGGGGCCTTTCCATCAGCATCAGCTATGAACCAAAGTGTTGGGCAGACAGAGACTGACTGACATTAGTATCTTTATGCCACTCAAACTTTACATTTTCCTAATGTCTTGCCTTTCTCGCTTCCTTGCTGTCTCTCTCTCTAACCCCTCCCTCCCCACACACACACACACCTGCAGAAGTAGCTCGTAATGACACCTGCCCCGAGCTTCCAGAGATCTCTAATGGCTGGAAGAGTTCATCTCACCCTGAGCTGGTTCAGGGCACCGTGGTGACCTACCAGTGTTACCCTGGTTTTCAGGTGGTGGGTGCTGAGCTGCTCATGTGCCAATGGGACCTCACCTGGAGCGGCGACTTACCAAGCTGTGAAAGAGGTTGGTACACAAACACGGCCATCACTACTGAATCATCCACTTGAGACCATACAAGCTTAGTACCAAAGTGTCCATTGTGCTTTCATCACCAACAAGGAAATATATGTAGGAGATGATGTTGATAGACCATGTCAGACAAATCCAACAAGATTTTTTTGTTTTTGTTTTTCAAACCTTTTCATGAGCCTTTTGTGACATGTCAGTTAGCCTTGACATTAACTTAAGAGTCCAAGTTAACTACAACTTGTCAAACAGCTTCATCACCTTGCAGGTCAATGTGTAGCACTGGCTGGCACAGAACAGGCAGAAACCCACAAGCACAACTCGAGACAGCAAGTTAGGAGCAAGTCCAAAATCTTTAATCTGATAAGCAAGTAGAGGTTTAAAACCAGGCAAACAGAGAAGGCTGAGGTAACAAGTGTTGGGAATGAAAAGGAGCGTGTTTGAGTTATCAGCATCTAAGAATACTAAATTATTGACATCAATAGAATTATTAATGTCAGTAAGATTATTAACGATTATTAATAATAACGGGGCACCATCCTGCAAACAGGGACCAATAACCAAACTATAAACTAAGTCTCATAATTAGTATTCACTTACAATGTCAATAGTCAAAGTACTATTACACATTCAGAGTGAAAGTAAAGGTGTTGAGTATGAGCAACAGACCACATATCCAGCTATTATCACAATACAACATTGTTGGGCCCATGTGCTTTGAAACAAAGAGATCTGGGCCTGCCGATTCTGCAGGCGAGGGTTCATCCTGACTTGGTTTGATAAGCACCAACCCCCCACTAGGAAGGAGTTCACATCCAGATGTGAATTCGTCACCCAAATGCAACACTGCTCTCATTGGATGAGCCCAGGAATGCCGAGGCTATAAAACGCCTGAGCCCCCCTAAACGCATCGCTATTCCCCCCAACCTCGCGTCGGTGCACGAAAGCAGGCATACGTTGTCTGAGCTGTTCTCTCGCCCCTTCCCCCTACACACACACTGCTACACACACACTGCATGCACACACACACACCCACACACTCCCCCCCTTTCAATAGTTTGTTGATTTTAGATAGCGTGCTCATAAATGTATAGTTGTTGTTAGTTTTAGATATTAGTTGACTAGATCATTATTATTGGAACTTAATAAACTCTGTTATATTTTAAAGAGCAGCTGTCTGTGATTACTTCGTGCATGTATTGTGATTATAGCTGATATGTGGTCAGTTGCTCCAACGTAAACCTTCACTTTCACTCTGAATGTGTAATTGTACTTTGACTATTGACATTGTAAGTGAATACTAATTATGAGACTTAGTTTATAGTTTGGTCATTGGTCCCTGTTCGCAGGGTGGTGCCCTGTTATTATTAATAATCGTTAATAATCTTACTGACATTAATAATTCTATTGATGTCAATAATTTAGTTTTCTTATATGCTGACATGCTCCTTTTCTTTCCCAACAACATGCACAAAGTAATCACAGACAGCTGCTTTAAAGTATAACAGAGTTTATTAAGTTCCAATAATAATGATCTAATCAACTAATATCTAAAACTAACAACAACTATACATTCATGAGCACGCTATCTAAAATCAACAAACTATGGTAAGGGGGGAAGTGTGTGTGTGTGCATGCAGTGTGTGTAGGGGGGAGCGGCGGGAGAACAGCTCAGACAACGTATGACGTAATCTGAAACATGGCGACATCTCTCGCGAGACCACCAGATGGCATGAGGCTCTATAATGGCGGTAGACAATAGAGATCTCGTTATCTACACTTGTCTGAAGCCGTTAGCGCAACCCCGGAGCTACATTAGCTTAAAGCTATATGCGTGTGTGGGTTAGTAAAAGAAGAGAGAAAGCAAACAAAACAAAAAGGTCCTCCAAAAACCAATTAAGATCCTCCCCGCCATAGTGGAGTATGGAAGATTGCTCTCTCATCTACAGAAACAAAGCTGACGACTCTTTGATTAGCACAACCGCGGTTCTGACCTCTGAACTGATGAGAAACAACTTCCGGTCTCTCCAGCGGTGAATTATCTCAACACGATTGTGGCAACAGTAATTTCTACACAACATTAACGATCTCGGTCGTTAATCTCGGCGATTTATATACACACCACGTTACAAAAATTACACAGTAACTTAAACAACACAAACAAGATAATAAACACAATAACCATACTCTGCCCAGACTCTATTTGCCTTACTATGCGTCGATTTCGTGGCGGTCAATGCGGTCCTTCTGAGTCCTTGGCTGACTCAGGTTGCACGGTGATAAAACTCTCTGTGCGTCAGAGAATTTCTTCGGCTCGTTAGGGAATCTTTCTTTCCTTGCGGCTGGAACAAAGGTGGCTTGGTGGAGGGGAGAAATGTGCTTCTCTCTCTCTGAAGAATCTGTTTCTTCACTTCTGCAGGAAAATTGTCCACTTCCTCTTCCAGGAAGCGAAACAAAAACAAAACAAACAAACAGTCCAGTAGATTCGTCCAGCGAATATAAAACTGTTTAAAACCTGGGATTTTGTTTTAAACACAGCAACGTTGCGTGCTTCCTTTCACCGACACGACGTCAGCGGGATAAGCAAAGTTTTCAGGGGCGCTAAGTAGATCTATGAGCTAGCCGCTTTTGGCCGTGAAACCGGAAGTCCCGCCTCGGCATCCCTGGTCTCGTCCAATGAGAGCAGCGGTGCGTTCTCTCAACCAAACTACCTCAGAATTTCACAAGGGTGTGTGAAATTGTTTTATTGGGGGTTTGGCCATTATCAACCCCAAATCAGGCTCCAGGTTGCTCTGCAAAATAGGAAGGCCTGATGTCCTTTGTCTCAAAGCACATGGTGAAGCCAAGCACATGGCCCCAACACAAGCAAGGGACAGATGAAGAATTAAGCAGGCAGAACCAGACAGGTGAGTTCAAGCAGTGGCGGGCCGTCAGGGCCTGCAAAGCCTTCTCTGCTGGCCTAAACAGAATCACAAAGTTATAGCTATTTTATCATTTAATAATTTTTCTTAAATACACTACATGTATTATAATTTATAAAATATTTTTCCCATTATCTTATTTTCTCATTGCACAGCTACTGTCTTCCTCAGTTGCTCTGCTTCCAGTGCAGCTTGTTTTAAGTAGAGCTTTTATCCAATCAGATTTCACCTCTGTGTCTCTAGGTAAGAAGAGAGGCCCGAGGCCTGCAGACTCAAGTGAATCCCTTTGCAGTTTAAGTGAATGGGGACGATATTGTTGATTGTCATAGTCTTCAACCAATCAGATCTTTAGTTTGACATGTTGGGCGTATTCTTTGACGTGCCAGAGCCTGCAGCTGGCCTAGCCATACGTGATTGACATGTTGGGCGGTGACAATCCCAATATCTGCTGCCTGTCAAGCGGACATTTTCAGCCTCAAACGCATTAAAACGTATTCAAGAAATACAACTAGGGAGGCTCGACTGTCTTCACTGGCATCCATGAATCGAGAAGGACTTCTTACTGGAACTATAACGCACGGATGTACTGAACAACCGTGAGATTAAACTCTTTATTAACAAAGAAAGGAGGATAAACTTTGTCTTTAAAACCTTTTCTGCACGACGCCCCCAAATTTGGGGGCTCTCGGGCTCAGAGGGGGTAGCATATACCGTCGAAAAAATGTACATATCAAGAGCAAATATAATGCATATGCACATATTATATACCAGATTAAACAGCACCTTCTGGGCAACACGCCCATGGAAGTCACTTTTTTCACACTCTAAACACAATTATACACAACTAATATAATCAAGTAGAAAATGTACCACAATATCACGTATTTTTCGCCATGAGTCGGCGACCTACTCACTCCGGAGAGGGCTCTGAACAAAATGCTAATGACTAGCATGGCTGATCAATACATCAGAAAGCAAGAGCATTTGACCGAGAATCCAGAGATATCTTCAGAATTTCTCTCCGTCAAACCAGTACAACGCTGTGAGCAAACAAATGCGAGAACAACAAACCGCTTCACCGAACAAACTCTGAGCAGCTCCTCACTTTTACGAAGAATCACGAAAAGAACGGCACAATTCCCCGGTTGGCGGCTAAAAACATTGTTGCTACATACATCCTGTCTGTTTCTCATCTGTTTCCTATAGAATGGGGGGTCAACCTAACTTGTGGGACCCGGGGGTAGGGGGTCAGACTTTTGGCGAATAGAATTTCAGGCTCTGGGATGCGCGGCGCTTTTTCGATTTTTACTGGCTAAAAGTTGTCAATCAACACCAGTCTACTCCCAGTGCATTCCCGAGACTCTGACGCGTCGAAGGAGGGCTCATAGACTGAAATCGACCGATGATAGGCTGAGCTAGACCTCCATACACACACAGCAACTGGAATACAGACGAGAAAATCCCATGGATGAGAGCCAGAAACAGGCTCTGAGAGGACCCTGGCTCTGAAAATTATGCCAAACTGCTGTATTTGGATGTATTGAACGCCATTAGTGATAAAACAAGTGAAATATATAGTTATATAGTATATAAAAGTACAATGGAACAGCTGCAACAGCTGGTTCAAAAATGACCTCGCGTGACCTCTCTGTACTAAAACCTCTAACTTTTTTATTCTTCACTTTATCCCAGCCACATTTTTTTGTGGGACTGCTGAGATATTGTGCTATGATTTGGGAGAGGTTTTCAGCTGCATTATTTCAAAGACATAATATCAATAAAAGTGCTTTTATTTCAGGTGAACCTGAAATTTTTCAATTTGAGCTGTGTAATATCTTCATTTACTATTAACCAGTAATATATACACTGATAGTTACACATCTGAACAAATCTTGTTATCTGTATTATACCATCAAAATTATTAAAATAGACCATGTAGTTACAGAATTGCAGTCTCTTCAGTATGGGTACATCTGCAGTAGCTTTAATATGCTTGTTTATATATTATTATTTGTACAACTTGTTTTTATGAAGATGGATTTTTGTTTAGTTTTATATGTGATAGGAACTATTGTTACGTCCAATGTTGCTCTGGGGACATATTTAGCCGGTGCCAGTGTTGGGAACTTGCTCGCTAAATCTGGCGATTTTCCAAACCCTCATGGCGACTTTTTTTGTCAAAAGCTACTAGCGACAAATCTAGCGACTTTTTCTGGTGTTGTTGGAGACTTTTCTGGTGTTTTGACTGTCGTGAACGAGCAGCGGGTGCTGCCGTGAGCCCTTCCGCCACCCCAAAGCACACACAGGCGGGTACTCTCACAGAAGCCTCGCGCAGCAGTCCCAGCTGCAGTCAGAGCAGAGAGGAGATGCAGTCTCAGCGTATTCTCTGCAGTTAGTGTATTTATAGGTGTTGAGCTTAATTTTGACACGAAACAAATAATAACCGTAGTTGTGTTTCAGCTGCAGGACAGCAGTGAAGGCCCAGGTATAAAATGCACGGCCCGCCACTGCTGAAATGGTTGCGTAACGCAACAAGACAATCTGTCAAATGATCATGGAAATTAGGAAAATGTCAAGCTGGTGAGTGAGTGGAAGGAGCAAGTCAGGTGGTGAATGTGGTGGTGGGAAAGGGGTTTTCAGAGGGCAGGTGGGCATGACTGACTAGAAACATGGAAACCAGGCAGGATGAATGAATGAGTGTTCATTGGATGAATGAAAGAGTGTTTTCAGACACAGGACAGTTTTCTATGAGCACTCTACAATGTGTATTTATTTCCACCATGCATATGCAAAACCTAACTACTAATTACAGTAATGAAGGACAAGAAGAATGAATGATTGTTTCTCAGAGAGACGCTTTGTAAAATAGTCATATCAAATCTACACCTAAACCTAATTTTTAATCCTACAGCAGCCACTTCATTAAGTGAATGAAGGCAAAATGACATGATCAGGTCAAATCTATAAGTCAGATTTTTCACAAGGTCACATACACACACACACACACACACACACACACGCACACAAGCAGGTGCCAGTGACTAGCCCAACTGGCAGCAGTTGGGGACCTCGGCTCCAACATGGCTGACTTCCATCCTGTGTTTGTGGCCTAGCTGGCCCCTCTCCTGCTGGAACCAGAACAGGCCTGACTGGACGCCGGGACAGACACAACTCATTTCTTAATCCTCTGTGGGCTCACGTAACCTGGCTCAGACAAACAGAGCTGGACTGTCTGATACTTTCTGTACAAACCGAGATCCCTGATACTCATGATGGCAAAGTAGGCAAAGCTTCTGTTATAAGATCCAAATAGCATCTAAAGGCACTTCATTTGATAACGTGAATTATCTACACAGATATTTTTCATATTATATTGCACATTTTGTACAATATGCATTTAAAGCAATATGTGATTTGGACACCTGGTCACAGGTTGCATGTTACTTGAGCTTTAATCAGAACATTTCCTGAAAAGCTCAAACTATCCAGTGTTTCCTAAGAAACATGAAATATTTTATGTTTACATTAGTTGATTTTTTTTTTGCCTTCCAGGCAGCCTTTTCAGTATTACAGTAACTATTAATCAAAAAAGCTTCCTTTATGGAGGTAACTAATTTTCTTGAATTAATTGAGCAAGTTTGTGTTTTATTGATTGTGTATTCAAATTGTTTCAATCATAAGAAGATCATGGGTTATTTCTGATTCAAAAATACAGTTGAACAAGTGACACAGTCAATACTGCATAACCACACAACATGTGGTTGTAAATGTGTATGTAACTGACAAAGGTCAATTATATTGACCTTTGTCAACAGGTCAACCACACAGCAGATATGTGTGGTTGTCTGTTCTTTGCAGTGTGGGTTTTTGTATTATACTGGCATGAACAAAAACAGTGTGTCTGGAGGGGAGGAAAAACACATTCAAAAATGTGAATCAATACAACATGCTTTGGAAAAAAA
>NW_022280094.1:3097833-3110924 GCF_004355925.1 Anarrhichthys ocellatus
GTGTGGCTTCTACTGCCCGAAGAAATCGCAATATATACACACGCCAATGTTACCGGTAGTGTCATTCAGGTTCAATTGAGATATCGCTTCTCTCTTTTCTGCATTTTCTTGTACAAATTCAAGATTCTCTTGGATTGAAACTTGTATTTGTGGGGCTTTTATTTTGAAAGGGTGGGACTGGGTGGGTGAGAGAGGGGGAGAGGAGACAGAATCATAATGTTTGACACTAAAATGAGAGGGTTCATCACAAGCATATTCCAGTTAGAATTCATTCTGTGGGGCTTTTAATTTGAAATGGGGTGGGGGGTGAGAGGGGAAAAGTCCTCTAAAAATATCTAAGACCTGAATGACTGTATGATAGAGAGAGACACAGAGGGAGCGAGAGAGACAGAGTGAGTGAGTGATACAGGCAGACAGACAGTGAGATGGACTGAGTGAGTGAGTGGGAGAGAGAGACAGGCAGACAGACAGTTAGATGGACTGAGTGAGTGAGTGGGAGAGAGAGACAGGCAGACAGACAGTTAGATGGACTGAGTGAGTCCATCTAACTGTCACATGTTTCCCAACAGTGAAACATGGTGGTGGCAGCATCATGCTATAGGGTGTTTTTCAACTGCAGGGACAGGACGACTGGTTGCAATTGAAGGAAAGATGAATGCGGCCAAGTACAGAGATATCCTGGAAGAAAACCTCTTCCAGAGTGCTCTGGACCTCAGACTGGGCCGAAGGTTCACCTTCCAACAAGACAATGACCCTAAGCACACAGCTAAAATAACAAAGGAGTGGCTTCGGAACAACTCTGTGACCATTCTTGACTGGCCCAGCCAGAGCCCTGACCTAAACCCAATTGAGCATCTCTGGAGAGACCCGAAAATGGCTGTTCACCATCCAACATGACGGAACTGGAGAGGATCTGCAAGGAAGAATGGCAGAGGATCCCCAAATCCAGGTGTGAAAAACTTGTTGCATCATTCCAAAGAAGACTCATGGCTGTACTAGCTCAAAAGGGTGCTTCTACTCAATACTGAGCAAAGGGTCTGAATACTTATGACCATGTGATATTTCAGTTTTTCTTTTTTAATAAATTTGCAAAAATTTCTACATTTCTGTTTTTTCTGTCAAGATGGGGTGCTGAGTGTACATTAATGAGAAATAAAATGAACTTTTTTGATTTTAGCAAATGGTTGCAATGAAACAAAGAGTGAAAAATTTAAAGGGGTCTGAATACTTTCCGTACCCACTGTATATCTCTAAATCATGTGTGTGCGGCTTTTATTTTAAAATGGGGGGGGGAGTCCTCTAAAAGTCTCCAAGACCTGAATGACTGTATGAGAGAGAGAGAGACACACACAGAGAGAGAGAGACAGACAGAGAGAGAGAGGGAGAGGAGTGTATGTGCGTGTGTGTCTCAGTGCCTCTATGTGTTTATCAACATCACTAATGAGCTCATATAAACACCTGTGTGCATACTGCGACCAGCACAACATTTCCAAGCTTTTCGGCCAAAATGGTGTATAAAGAGTAAAAATTGTGGGAGCTGGAGCAATTTGTTTGGAAAAATCACAGAAGATTTTCCTGCTCCGCTCCACTCTGACAGTTATGCTCTCACTCTAGCTCATAACGAGCCGTGCAATACACACCCATTATAAAATCTGAAACAGACCCAAAATTTTCCTGAAACTTAATCTGTGACTTCATGAAAACTGTGCTAGCTATCAAAATGTCCATTTGGCTCAATAAAGTGCAGCGTTTTGTCTACGTTTTAAACTTTGAATTATGTTTCTACGTTAATGTACGGCTCGTCAATATGGGCCCAAAGTTAAGTGTTTTTTTTAGCTCTCTTCACGCCGCAACCCCATTCAAGTGAATGAGAAATTTTGTTCAGTTTTTGGGGATTTTCGGGAAAACCGCTAGGCGAATCTCTCCGGAAAATAGATGGCACACTATTCCCGATCAGGCCGCACGTTTTGATGTATTTTTCATGCCGCTGTTGGCAACGCTGTGTGAGGAGAAGCGCGCCAAACTTCATTTTGCTCAGTTTTTCTGGGTTTTCCGGGATTTTCGGGAAAACCGCTGGGCGAATCTCTCAGAAAAATAGATTCCGCACGTTTTGATGTATTTTTCACGCCGCTGTTGGCAACGCTGTGTGAGGAGAAGCGAAGATATTTTTAGAGGACTTTTCCCCTCTCACCCCCCACCCCCCCCCATTTCAAATTAAAAGCCCCACAGAATGAATTCTAACTGGAATGCTTGTGATGAAGCCTCTCATTTTAGTGTCAAACATTATGATTCTGTCTCCTCTGCCCCTCTCTCACCCACCCAGTCCCACCCTTTCAAAATAAAAGCCCCACAAATACAAGATTCAATCCAAGAGTATTAATCTAAAATGCAGAAAAGAGAGCGCTATCTCAATTGAACCTGAATGACACTACCGGTAACGTTGGCGTGTGTATATATTGCGATTTCTTCGGGCAGTAGAAGCCACACTGTCAAAATTTCTTTAGGAATTTTCTAGTTATGTGCTTTGGCACAGCCTTTGTGCTACAAAGCTACACTGAATAACACTCCCTTATCCTTTAATTTGAATTTTATTAAAATTTGAGGCTCAGTCGCTGTTAAGTTGTGTTGCTCTGTGTTGTATAAGCAGCTCCCTCTGTGACCTCATGTGCTTTTTCTCTCCGCAGGAAACAAGAGAATACGAGGTTTCGATCTGAAGACACAGATCGAAGACACAGTGTCTCAGTATGTCCACACTGAAACACAGATAAGAAGCCTGCTGGCCTTTTCAACGTCTGTCAGACTCACACCTTTGGTGACTTCCTTGACACCTCCCTGTTCTCTGTACACTGAATATGAGCCTCCCTTTATTTACCCAACAGAGACACCACACTACCCCTGGAAAGGCTGGGCCACTGGATTATTTTTCTAGCTCTTCAACAGTAACAGTTCAGCAGCAGCAGTTTGTACAGTTTTTAATCCTGTGCTCGCATTCTGAGGACTTTCAGTGAAAAGTACCATCTCAGAAAGCAGAGGGAATCAATGCAGAACTAGTGCCATTAAGTGCATAACCACAGATGTTACATTGTGTTATGACATTATACACGATATGTCTCCTACCACCATTTTGCTTGGATTCATGGGACGTCTATTAAAAGTAAAATCTCACAATTGAATGTCAGCAAAACTTCTTTCAGAGTGTGCCAAAGAAAAGTTGCTCTTTGAAATGATGAAACCATAAGAAATCAGAATGTGCTTTAAATAAAAGGCCCTAAAAGGAATAGCTTTCTCTTCATGAGATTAAAATCAGAATATTGATATCGTCCTCATGTCTGTGTATCAAGTACGGAGCAGGACGTGGTTAGTCTAGTTTAGCATAAAGACTCGATGCAAGGGGAAACAGCTAGCTTGGCTTCAAAAACCCACTAACACCTCTATAGCTCAAATAACCATGGGATCTCATCCCCAGTGTTTCCCATTAATTACCTAGACTCTGGCCCACCAAAGTATATTCTGCCCCGCTACAGTTTAACTGAAAATA
The DNA here is from genome assembly GCF_004355925.1 of Anarrhichthys ocellatus. NCBI lineage: Eukaryota > Metazoa > Chordata > Actinopteri > Perciformes > Anarhichadidae > Anarrhichthys > Anarrhichthys ocellatus. The sequence goes on from NW_022280094.1 coordinate 3,101,372, forward strand.
TTTCTACACTTTTCGGGTGGGCTGGCTTGGCCCTGTCTGTGCACATTTCCCCCACAGTGCAGAGAAACCGGTTCTAGTTCGGCTCTGAAAGTGAGAGTGAAAAAGGCTGGCGGCTCCGGCCATGTTAACTTTACAGCACCCCACGCTGCTTACTGCGCCCTCTCTTCCTGCATGGAGTAACAGTTGTGCAGTTTCCCTGCACGACTATTAACTATTGCATAATATATCATTGGATTATAATTGTTGAATCATTAATGTGTCCATCACTTTAATGTTGCAGCTGGTATAGGTTAAGCTAATTTAACTATTTACTATTATTATTATTATTATTATTATTAGGCTATGTACTTAATAATACAGTAAATCATAGTTTATTAGTTTATTTGTTTTTTGTAATAAGAATCTGAATCTGCAAAGTAGCCTAACTAGTAACTAACATTGTCAAATACATGTAGTGAAGTTTAAAGTACATTATTTTTCTCTGAGATCACAGTAGCCTTTGCTGTAGTATCTTGATACAGAGCATTAGCATGTGATTAATGTTGTGAAACAGTCGTGATAAAGGTTGTAACGAAATTGTGGCGGTTAGGTTTAGTTAACAAAACTACTTGGATGGGGATGGAAAAACGACACAACGTAAGCTGCGGACATAACGTCATGTGACTCAGTGACATAGCATCACATGGTGTTTGTTTTCACACGGGATACACCGGTCCCCAGATTAAAAGTCCTGTGTTTGTTCCATCACCCCTTCCGCCCACCGTTATGGTGTGTTCATAAAAAAGCGCTACGCTTGCTTTTTTGCGATGCGATTACACACTATTTGAAGTCAATTCAAAGTCTAGACTTGGAGCAAACGTCATGATGTCATTCCTGAACATGTGCCAGTCTGTACATTCAAAACAGTCCTGTAGAGCTATAGCTTCATCTGCCCTCACTTCCATTTTTTGCTGATGGTTTGGCCCGTTTAATTAGCTGGGCATATGTAGTCAGCAGGAGCAGATAAATATGGTCTGACTGTCCATGGGAGCGGGGTAGGGCTTTGTAGCTGCCAGGAATATTTGTGTAAACGTGGTCCAGTATAATGTTTTCTCTGGTGGAGATGTGGACATGCTGTTCAAATTTAGGTCAAACAGATCTGAGGTTTGTTTGATTATAATCACCAGCTATAATAAGAATACCATCCAGATGATTTGTCCTGTATCTGCTAATGAGCTGTAATGTAAACAACAAAAACACTGAATTCTCTGAGCAGACAATATGCCTAATTCAACATCAGGGAAACATTGTCCATCAACTCTGACTAAGTTTGAGCACCAAGCATCATTGATGTAAACACACAGTTTGCCTCTCCTCTTCTTACCTCTTCTTACCAGAGTCTTGCGTTCTGTCGGTGCGGTATACAGTCGGGCCATCAAATGCAATAACTTTATTCGGGATGTAATGATGAAGCCAGGATTCTTTAAAGATATGTGCACAACAGTCTTTGATTTCCTGTTTCTGGGTTAGCCTGTTTCCGCTTTCAACCATCTTATTTTCCAGTGACCGGACATTAGCTAGGAGTAGGCTGGGTAGTGGAATAATGTTCTGGGTTGGTCACAATGCTTTCGCTGGCGCTTGGTTCAGCTGGTCTAGCCTAGTGGTCAGAAGATTGAGTGTATTTTTGTCATAAATGTAAAGTTTATTGGAGCTACCGGCCGCTGCAACTGCACAGGCCGCCATTGCCATAGTAAAATTAGCCGGTGTAGCTATTAGAGTAAAAGAAAAAGTACAAACTGTCATTTTATTACAAAACTCTTAAAGAAAGTAAGGGCATATAAAGTCATCCATTTCTGCCCGTCAGGGACGCTCTACGATAAAGCAATAATACTTACATAGGCAGGGATGATTTTCATTGGTGAACACTACACCTTCAAGTGTTTGGGGAATTTTTACAGGTTTATTGCACAAAACAATCCAAGAGCAGAGGAGGAATCTGAGAGCAGATGTTTCAGAAGCACACAGAAGCAGCCTGAGTGTGAGGAGAAGAGCTGATGCTGGAGCACATGAAATCTGCGCAAACAACAATGAATCGGGGTGCAAGCATAGTTTGAGCACTAGCAGGACAAATCCAAGCTCAAGCAGGGGTGACCATGAAATCAACTCGTAATACATTGTTATACTTTCTTTTAAGTGGTTGGTTTGTCGATCTAAACATTGTTAATGTAATGAAAATGAGTTTGAATTTGCCCATATGCTCTCAAATGATTTGCTGCAAAACTGCCAAAGGTAAACATAATACAACGGCAGAAAGGGGGGTTTAGTCATTACATGGTGTGGAAAATATCTGTGGAGAAGAGCTTTGCAGTTTCTATGTTTCCTTTTTATTCATTGCTTGGGTCAAAGTCATGTAAATTGTTGGAGAAACCCATAGGTTACTCATTTACACAATGTTAGCTAATGAACAACGCAGAAGCTTCCTAGCAGAGACAGGCTCACAGCAACAAGTAAGAAGTGGCAAAGGCAATGTTACACAATTGATTTGTTTCAAGTGGGCTGTTGACATTTCTTATTCACTTTGAACAAAGCCTGACTAGCTGTGTCCTCCCTGCTTCCAGTGTTTATCTCTAGCTAGGCTAACCACAAGACCTGGCTCCAGCTCTCTGCTGAAGACACTAATTGGTATCAAGTTTCCCATTTCACTCTCAGAACGAAAGCAATTAGACATATTTTTCAGGATGTTACTGAACCATAAACAACATCCAATTCCCATGGGGACATTTTCATTTATATTTTAGAATGACCATGCAGATTTCATACATTCATATGTCACATGCACAATTACAGACGAAGACATTTTGAATTGTGCTTGGTTTTTCAGCATCAGTTTAGTGTAACAATTTTATTTAAACACTTTTAGTGACATCCCATGCATTCAACTTTCTCTGAAGCAAAAGGAAATGTGCACCAGGGTAAGCTGTTGCTCATATTGCCAGTGTTTGGATATTGCGTCTAAATGCTGACCAGTACTGTTGTTCAAACATACAGTATATATTCTCCTATGATATGTATCCAAGCTGGTGTGATGCAATTAATAATAAACCTATTTTTGATTCATGTGCATAAAGTACTTATTAAGCTACTTCATAAACATCTTCAATAAAAGTTGCTGTTCAGATAAAACAATGGATCCTTTGACAATGTGTCTCATTTGCTGAATCACTTCAGTCCCCTTGTTAGCATTGTAAGAGAGTAAATGGTTATTTTTGGGATCCTTTCTATTGTTATCCCCTCATAGACCCAATGACATGATTTTAAAGAAATTGAACACAATTCCAATCAACAAAATATCTTGACACTGAATGTGACTGCAGTTGAATTTAGTTTAATGTCAAATTCAGTGTTATCAATTAAAACAGATTTCTGAACTCTATAATAATCATTTATAGTTCATAATTTTTGGGATAAGATATACTTTGTCCCCAATGAATCATTTTTGCTTGCTTGTAATATTGCTGCAGTCAGCTGCAATCAGCTTAAACCAATACGTAGCCAACAAGGCATTATAGTGGTACAATAAAGATGCAGTAGAAAAAAACTGTCAAAGTTGCCAATGCCCTGAGAGATAAAAGTATATAGCACTGCATTGGCATTACGACTCTTAAAAGCCATACAAATAATACTTGAAACAAAATACAACAGTGCTTCCTTCATGTGAACTACAAAAACAAATATTAATCTGTTTTCTTATTGAGAAGAGTTATAGACGTCTGGAGGAATGAAAGCTTATTGCAGTTGCTTTTACATTATGTGTGCATGTCTAGTTAAAGTAGTATAAAATGTAAGTTTAAAAATGCGAGCTAAATGCGGAGAGATTAACCCTCATCCACCTCTGGTCCCTGCAGACATCAGAGGTATACTTTTTGTCATATTACACGGATGGTAAGGACACTGTGTGGAGGAGACAGATACGAATGCAGCTGACACATTTCCGTATGTGCTCTGTCTATTTTTGTTTAACACAACATGAAAATTTACTAGAACTTTCGTAAAGTACTTATGTTTACAGAGTAAATAAGTTACCATATTTCTAGGATGGTTGTTTCTTACATTAGTTTATTCACTCAGAAGTCCTTTTGTAGTCTGTATGTAAATATATAAATAAACATCTGCACTGCTGCTTTGCGGAATTTGGGGCTCCTCTGGTGGACAGAACTCTACACACAAATATATACACAAACACACAGAAAAGGCAAAACTCCACAAATCTGCAAAATATGCTGTCTTGTAAAATTGTATTTTGTGTTCAAATGACATACAGAGAACACCCACACAAAAAGACACCCACAAAAAAGGCAAATCCTCAAATGTTGTTTTGCTGTTCCCGTTATAAAACTGCACCCCCTTTCTAAGATAAAGCAAGCAGACATCAGCTCTTCCCTCTCTTCCACGCGGACTTCGACTCTTTGTCTTTGACATTGAGGGGAGGGCAGCTCTGTCCGTCTGCAGGCTCGAAGGCCCACTGCGAGCACATCTCTTCAGGCTGAGAGGACATCCAGCCTGAGAAACAGGAACCTGAAGAAGTAACTTCCTTCACCTGTTTCTAAAAGACTTTGAATCCTGCATGCCAGATCTCTCCCTCTGCCGGTTCCGCCTCTTCTCTGGTATCGTGCTCCTGATTGGCAATCCTGTGCCATCTATTCAATTCGATTCATTTTGTATAGCCCAAAATCACAAATTTGCCTCAGAGGGCTTTACAATCTGTACATTGTGCCCTGCAGCTCCAGCCTGCAATGCACCAACGTGCTGAAGATTTATTCCAGCAACTATTGAGAGCAAGAGACTCTAAAAGAAAAGACTCTGAGATGAAATACTTTTTAAACTGGCAAACATGCCATGTGGACCCCTGCTGCTAAGAAGGGGGGTGAAAATATGACTTAGCATCCTGCTGAGAAAGTCACATAATAAAATAATCAGCTACAAATTTAAATAAAACAGTTCAACAAGCTTTAGACTTAAATATCTAAATAAAATTTAAATTAGAACTAATATAAAGGTGCTTCACAATCTTCCCTGGTGCTTCTCAAACTCTAATCTGCTGAACAGTGCATAAATCATTTGAACTGAATTTAATGTAAAACGTCAACCAACGAATTTCATTAATCAGTCAATGATGTGAGTCACTGATTCTACCTGGTCACATGTAATCCTTTTCATTTAGTGGTAGTTCATCGTTATTCATTGTACTGTTCATCATATTCTTCATTAATTTTGTTTATTTTATTGCTTATTCATTTATTTTCTGTTTAGCAGTTTAGTATTTAATTAGTCAAATACATATTTTATTTATAAAGAATCATTTGATTTGTGTATATATAAAATAATAGGTCCCTGTACACCTTGAGAAGAACTCTTAAAAAAAATTAAGATTTAATTAATTAATATCAAATTTTTCCCAATTTTTCCAGAATTGGATGGCATCCAAAATGTAAACTTCTGTTAAATTCAGTTATTCAAACTAATGGTAGTTTATGGCGTAAGGTGGGTGCCATCATTCTTTTATATGGGTTTATAAGTCATTAAGTCAAGAATTAGTTAAAATCATTATATATATCTTGATATGAATTAATTATTATTCATTAAATCTTCTACCAGCAGCAACGCTACAGAATGGTAACACAAGTATGACTGGAAAACACTAGTATATATGAATATAAAACACTAGGCTTGTTCGAGATGAACTGCACCTCGACTGGACTGTGGACGAGAGCAGGCGGCAGCAGCAGGTGGTGTTGAAAATAAACTGCGGTCAAGTCGGACAGTTTTCAGCCACCTTCAAAGAATAAACGTCAAAGAAACAGTTACATTCTGTCAGATCCGATCTGTAGGCTACTTGTAGTTTGTAGATTTCGTTCGGATTTATTCATACGTGTTTGTCAATATATATTTATGTGGAAATGTGCATGTATAAATAAGCGTTATTATTATCAATCACACAAGATATGTTTTTAGATTAAACATGTATTGCACAACATGAGATAATAGCCAACAATCAAGCATTACATATTACAATTACACAGAAAACTAGGATTTTCTTCAAAAAAAATTATTTTTTGTCAAATCTAAGAGCCAATCAGCTCTCTGATCTGGCGACAGCCAGAGGTCTCCCATCATGCCCTGGGTCACGCAGTCAGTGGAGAGCAAATGTGCTGCCTGGCTCTAAAAACTGCGGCCGCCTCGCTCTTGTGAGGTTATCACAATCATAAATTACAATAAGTCCTTTTCGCAGCAGCCATTTTTATATGTCATTGCAGGGTAAACACACATGTAATTGATAAAATCAATTGTGGCCCTGTTCCATTAAGGTGGGACAGGGCATTGCGCATGCTGGATCACTAGAAGAGCTGTGACAATGAATAGAACTGGACCATAATCAATTTGATCAATTACACCTGTGTTTGCCGTGTAATGACATGTCAAAAGGGCTGCTGTGAAAAGGGCCTATCTGTACAGCATACTACATCCTCTGTCTGTGGACCCTCGCATCAGAAAGGGGAAAAAAAGGAAAAACTGCAGTAAGAAAGGAAAACGCTAGTATCAAAGGAAACACCAGTATGAATGGAAACACTAGTATATATGTAAAACACTATTAGAAATGTAAAACAATAGTATGAATGGAATGAATATTGTCAAATTACAAAAAATAAAGGCTTAAACCCGGCAACTGCCAAGTCGTGGCAGCTGAGTTTGCCACAGGACGTGCCACTGCTATATCTGCCGCTGCCACAATTTGAGCTTGCTCTTTCTCTGATTTAGTCTGGATATTTGCATATCAATGAGTGTTTTCTGATAATATTGCCTCAAGCAAGCATAATATATAAGGTGAATAGAATTGGTCCAACTAGAACTTTGTGGAACTCCGTGACTAACTTTGTTTTGCATGGAGGATTCATCATTTACAAACTGACATCGATCTGATAAAAAGGACTTAAACCGGCTTAGTGCGGTTCCTTTAATGCCAATCAAATGTTCTAGTCTCTGTAACAGGATGATCAATGGTGTCGAATGCAGCACTAAGGTCCAACAAGACAAGTATAGAAAGAAGTCCTTTGTCTGATGCAATTAGAAGGTTATTAGTAATTCACCAGCGCTGTCGCTGTGCTATAATGCACTCTGAATCCTAACTGAAAATCCTCAAATAAACTTTTGTTACGTAGAAACTCACACAATTTGCAATTGCTTTCTCAAGGATCTTAGAGAGGAATGGAAGGTTAGAGATCGGTCTATAGTTGGCCAACACCTCTGGATTGAGAGTAGGCTTCTTAAGAAGAGGTTTAATTACAGCTACTTTGAAGGACTGTACTGGCCTGTTAGTAAAGACAGGTTGATCATATCTAGTAAAGAGGTGCTAACTAAAGGTAAAACGTTCAGACGCAGACATTGTTGAAGTCAATTGGTCAAGGTCAATGGGAGAAAAGCCATCTAAATATATATCAGGGTTTACAGCTGTTTCTAAGGTTCCTATTTGAGGATAAACCGGTATGGGTTGAGGGTAGGAGATTATTAATTTCCTACCTCATACTTAGAATCTTATTATTAAAGACGTTCATGAAGTCACTACTACTGAAGTCTATAGGAATACATGGCTCAATAGAGCAGTGACTCTCTGTCAGTCTGGCTACAGTGCTATAGAGAATCCTGGGGTTGTTCTTATTTTTCTCTATTAATGTTGAGTAATAGGCTGCTGGTCCGTGCACAAAGTAGAATGAATTTGCCATTGTTCACGTTGTATAATAAACAATGTCAGTTTCGGGGTATTTCCTAATCATATTGGTCTGCTTGTGAATGTATTCTGCTACATGTGAGTTCGCAGTGAAAGAACACGTGCTATGCCATTTAGCACCACCAACAAACTTGAAAAATGAAAATTGAGTAAAGGAAGTCGAGAGCCGGAAACAGAGACAGCTCGCCTTTAAAGTAAAGGTTGAGCGTTTTCAAATGTGTTTGCTCCAGCAAACCAATTTATGGAGAGCTTAATTAAAGAAGCAAACAAATATTCTAAATAATGAACATAATACATAACTGTCATAAAGTCATATTTCCCACAATTGAAAGTGAATAAACTGCCGGGCGCAAACACTGAATTATTTGTATGAAATGATTCAATCAATTTATTTATTTAATTAAGGCTACTATTTTGGTGAATGTTTCAGGGTGTAGTGTTTTTGTCAGTGGAACAAGCTGATGTTTTGGTGGCTGAATTGCATTGCACATGTTCATTCAATGCGACAACACAGACAAAGCGTTAACCGTGTTTAGGCAGCATCGGCTATCGAACGATTAACTCACACGTAGCAGAAAACATTTACATATGGGAACACAAATAGACCAATGAGATTAGGTAATACCCCTAAACTGACATTGTTCATTATACAACATGAACAATAGCAAATTAATTATACTTGTGCACTTCATACTCTGGCTCTTCATATATCTTTTAGACTATCTCCCGAGACAAACCAAGATTCTTTCAAATTGGTGGAACGCCATATCCTTTTAAGAAGTTTGTGATGTTCGCTTTAATTTGCTAGTTTGAGGGTTATACAATGCAAATAACTTTTTGTTTTATTTTCTTAGCCTTTAGAGGGGCAATAGAGTTGAGTGTCATTCACAGTGAGCCTATAACACTATTGACAAGATGATCAATCTGGGACGAACTAAAGTACAATCACTGTTATATTGAAACAATGCATTGAATTAATTTAGCTACAGCACTGTCATGTAGACATCTAGTGTAGAAACTTTTCTTGAATGCTCTGTAGTTCGTTAGTAAGAATGTATTAGTAAGATATTAAATGATTTGATGAAAGGACTAATAAATGTTAAATTTCAATGCCATATACCAGAACAAGGTCAAGGGTGTGGTTAAGACAGTGAGTGGGTTTCTGTATACTCTGACAGAAGCCAATCAAATGTAATAATAAGATAAACGCAGGACTAAAGCTGAATATTAAAAATACCAACAATTATCTGTGCGTGTGGAAGTCAGTGTATCCCGTTCTATAGGGCTAACAAGCTTGAATTGAAAAAAACATTTGTATCAACATTCACAATGCGAATGATTGTTATGGAAAATATCCAACAAAAGTACAGCATCATAAAACTGTAAGCCTAGTCTCACTAAAGTTCTGACCTGCTGCGTGGAGCTCAACTGGACATAGGTTTGTGGAGACTGAAACTCCGACAATTTGGGATAAAAATGAATAAATCCTATGAATATTAGAATTATGGGTGTTTCTATCTACAAGCTATCCTGAGGCGATCATATTCTGCCCATTTGGCCAAACTAGAGAAAGACAACAGATCACTGCCTCCCTCTGCTGGCAAGGGCTAGAAATGACCCATCAGTCACGAGGCAGAGATGTGTCTTGTGTTACTGTTACTTTGACTCCTGCTTGGGCTACACAATTGTTGAACGGTTTTGTTGTTGCTCATGCAGACCACCAGGAATTACATGTTTGTATTCTAATATGTAGAAAACATTTTATCTGAAAAACTATTTTTGAAAACGTTA
>NW_022280094.1:3130924-3150027 GCF_004355925.1 Anarrhichthys ocellatus
TATTGTGAAGGCGCCTGCTGCTATTGGTTCACCTCACTGATGTACAGGTGGGTGACCAGAGCAGGCTAAAAACACAAATGCTCTGTTTCAGCCTATAAAATCACAGCAATGTCAGCCACTCTTTTCCTCGAGAGGCACTCCTTTAGTTATGTTGTGATGTTAGGCCTCTGTTTTTTTTTTTACAAATAGCAAAAACACACCATTTACCAATGCTTACTAAGTACACTTACTCAAGTACTGTACAAATATGAGGTATTTGTACTTTCTTCTTGTGTCACTTTCTACTCCAAGTCAGATGTAAACTTTTTGCTATTTATTCCATTATAATTATTTGAGACCTTTAATTCAGAATTACTTTGCAAATTAAGATTTCTGCACGAAAAACGTGAAAATGTACAGCAGAAACGATAACGCGACTATTTTCTTAATCATTTTGATATTTTTCATGCTAAAAATGTTCCCTTAAATCTTTTTTTTTTATTTGTATCTGTACAATAGTTTTGAAGTTTTAAGTGTTGGTTGGACAAAACAAATATTGTAAAATTGTCTCTTCTGGCTGTGAGTAAATGTGATGGCATTTCTCATTATTTTCGGAATATTTACAAGCCAAAAAATCAATTGATTGATCGAAAGAATAATAAGATTGATCCATATTGAAAATAGTCATTAGTTGAAGCCCGATACAAAATGTCCAAAAATGTGCTCAGCCTCAACTAACTACAAATCAAAAGTAAAGTTTGCTTTTCTGCATTAAGTACTTTTAATATTTACATGTCCCATTTCATACTTAAATACTTTTACTATACTTACTTTTTAAGTTTCATGTGCTGGGCATTTAATTGTAGTTTAAGTGTGGTATTAACTTTTATTTGCAGTTCTTATTAAATGTTTACAGACCTTTTCTCAAAGCATACCTCATATTCTCAGAATTCTAACACACACACACACACACACACACACACACACACACACACACACACACACACACACACACACACATCATCATAGGAATATACATTTCTAAGAACCAGTTGAACACTGATGTGTGAATGTAAAACATTGGTATGCATGTAAAACACTATGTTAAGATGCCCGAGCGGCCATGGAGGAAAATGAGTAGATCAGGAGTTCAGAAGAGGTTTCAGATGAAGTTTCACTTATTTTGATATTCTAACATCCCACCAGTGTCTATAGTCTCCACTCGTCTCCCCTAGTCTCCCTACACAAACAAAATGAGCTTGTTTTATACACCTGGTCACTCTAATTAGCCCCGACATACCATCTACAGGTAAGTATATCGATAGAAATATAATTTATGTACAATAAATATTTACATGATTTCACCAACCCAAAGATATCAATAATAATTTACAAATATTTACAATCCCTATTAATAAAGTAAATTATAAACACATAATTTATCTAAATAAACAGAGCAACACATATCTTCACTTCCCCCTACCTGCTTCCTGTGGTTGGTACTTCCCGGAACTATAAATCCACTGGAAGTATTTTGCCCGAACAGCTTGGGAAGAGAAAACAGGCAGAGGTGAGTTGTTGCAATATTTAAATTAACCTTTATCTTTAGCTTGGCAATATACAGTATATACAGTCGATTGTTCTGCCACATAACTAATTAGACATGATTCTGGCCTGTTCAATCAGTCACTCATTGCAGTTGTTTATTTGTTTGTTCGGAGGAAGAACTAAAGGAACATCTTTGTCCCAGCTGTGCACATGGCTCCCAGCGTTCACAGTCCTACAATAAATATATCCAATAGCATTGTGTGTTTTCCTTGGTAAGTTCATCACATCTCAAATACTGTCTGAAGCATAGGTAACGGCGGTGCGTCGTTACACACTATGTAAAACACTAGTATGAATGTAAAACACCGGTGTTACTGCATACTGTGCCTAGGGGTACATAGGAAGTAACATAAAAGGTGATGGAAAACCTTGGCAAAGTGGTTGTACATCCGGTTGAGGAACACTAAGGGGTTGTGGTCCGTATATACCACAACAGCAGCTGTGCTGGAACCCACATAAACCTCGAAATGCTGCAAGGCAAGTAGCATAGCCAAGGTTTCCTTCTCAATCGTTGAGTAATTAAGTTGAGGACGCTTAAACTTTACTGAGTAGTAGGAGACCGGATGGCTGATCTTGTCTGCTCCCTCTTGAAGCAGCACCGCTCCAGCTCCAGTAGCACTTGCATCCACCTCCATCTTGAAGGGCTTGGTGAAGTCAGGGGCAGCCAATACAGGAGCGCTACAGAGAAGAGACTTGGCACATTCAAAGGCATGTTGACAGTCATAAGTTCACACAAAAGGTTGATTTGGACTACACAAGCGAGTGGTGCTACCACCACGGAAAAATTTCTGCAGAAGCACCGATAATACCCAGTTAGTCCGAGGAACCGCCGAAGTTCCCGTCTGGTGGTGGGTACAGGGTTGAACAGAATAGCATCCACCTTGGCAGTCACAGGACGCACTTGCCCAAGGCCAACCTGCTTCCCCAGATAGGTCACGACAGCCTTTCCAAAATCACATTTCGCCAGATTCATAGTAAGAGATGCTTGAGCACATTGTTGAAGGTCGTCACGAAGCTTCAACCCATCATTGTCATGATCCACCATACCGGACACCAGAGAGACGGAGGAAGACGTGGTTGTAGGCTCAGGCCTACAACCACGCTTCTCCGTCTCCAGGATCCAAACGCTTCTCGTTTGGATCCTGGTCATTCTGGACACTTTCCCTGGAGTGAAACAGCTTAAGCATATTTACATGGCACAGACGTGTTTGACGTCTCCGGTCGGGAGTATGAATGATGTAGTCTGTGTCGTTCACTTTTCTTTTCACTACATACGGGCCTGCAAACCATGCGGTAAGGGCAGGACAAGGTGTAGGCATCAGCACTAACACTCTATCCCCAGGCTGAAAGGTACGTTCCACTGCTTTCTTGTCATAGTGCCATTTCATATTGCTCTGGGAGGAGGAGAGAATATTTTTAGCTACAGAACAAGCATGGTGCAGACGCTCCCGGAAATGTGTAACAAAATCAAGTACATTGGTTTGATGGACTGCACCTGCTGACAAGAATTGTTCTTTCAGCACTTTCAATGGTCCACGTACGCTATGGCAAAACATCAGTTCAGCTGGGCTGAAACCAAGAGACTCCTGCTTTGCTTCAGTAGTAAGAAAGGTAGACCATTATCCCAATCTTTCTCAGACTCAAGGAGTATTTACGCATCATTGCTTTTAGGGTCTGATGTCATTGCTCTAGTGCACCTTGTGACTGTGGATGGTATGGACTGGAGACAACATGCTCAATACCCAAGGACTGTAAAGTGCTGTTAAATACTTTGGACTGAAAATTGGTGCCGCAATCAGTTACACCACTCTGGTGAGACCAAAGGTTGTGAAGAATTTCAGCTAGGCTTTGGTTACCACCGGAGCCGTGATCTTGCGGAGAGGGATAGCCTCAGGGAAACGGGTAGCCGAACACATCAGGGTGAGTAGGAACTGATTACCAGACTTTGATTTAGGTAATGGTCCAACACAATCAACGATTATATGCTCAAAAGGTTCACCAACAGCAGGTATGGGTTTGAGAGGAACCGGTGGTACCACTTGATTAGGCTTACCACCAATTTGGCAAACTCTACAAGTTCTACAGAACTTTGCTACGTCAGCCTTTAGACCTGGCCAGAAAAAATGCTGGAGGATACGGTCATAGGTTTTTGTAACCCCTAAGTGAACAGACCATGGATGTTCATGTGCTAGTTGCAAAACCTTTTGTCTGTACATAATGGGAACACCTACTTGGTTCACAGTACCCCAATCTTCATCCATTCCCTCATCTTTTAACAGAGGCCGTGAAACCCATCTTCGCATCAAGATCCCATCTTCTGTATAGAATGACTGTCTCATGTTCTCACTTGCTACTGCCGTCACTCCCCCAAAATATTTTGTAAGACTAGCATCAGATTTCTGAGCTTCAATCAGGGACTCACGTATCACAGCCAATGGCGACAAACTCATTGTGGGAGTGATTCGGTCCTCTTCAGGAGGTGTAGAATCCAGACGATCAACGGGGGCAGCTTGTCTTCGGCCAAGACATTTCCAAGTATGGAGTCGGCCAGGTTGGTTTCCTCTTTCTGTTTACGAGTCTGTGATCTGGTGAGGACACTGACAGAAAACACGTCAGGATGACTTTTCAACACTTCATCCTCATCTGGACTAGTAACAGGGATATCCACCACTTCAGGAGTAGGTAGTACCTTATCCCCAGCTATATCATTTCCCATAATGAAGTCAACCCCTTATATAGGAAATGAGTAACGTGCAGCAACATCAAAGAACCCAGAGATTAGCTTGGACTGGATATGCACACGATGAAGTGGGGCAGGTACGTAGCCCATCTCAATGCCCCGTACTATTGCACTAGCTTCACAGGAGGTCTCAGTGCCGAGAGGCAGAAGATCAACGAGAATGAAAGACTGCGACCCACCAGTGTCTCTCAGTATCTTCGCCGGCCTCTGGTCTTCCACAACTCCTGTCACTGACACAAATCCATCAAAAAGAAATGGCCTAAAACATTCATCAGGTTCTTCAGGCCTACCAAGCGTTACCGGGGAGTTGGAAAGATCAACCGTTTTGATTAAACCAATAACCTTGGCTTGCATTACTTGTCGAGGCTGATGTTTGCGTTTGAGAGTCAGACACTCAGCGATGACATGCCCAGTTCTGAGACAGTAAGAACACTGCTTGTCTGATGTATAACTTACAGGGGCCCCTTTTTCTCGCTGGTAGTGTGAGTCAGCATTTCTTACCATTGTCTCATGGGAAGATGTTTCACGCTTACCCACAAAGATGCTCTTGTGTGTCAATGCGAACTCTTCTGCCAGGACGGCAGCTTCCTGCAAGGTAGTTGCTTTCTGGTCATTCAAAAAAAAAAACAATGGTCCGCTCTGGAACACAGTCCCGAAATTCTTCCAGCAAAACTAATTCACGTAGTGAACTAAAGCCAGTTGCTTTGCTTGCTAGGCACCATCTACCAAAAAGTATCCCTTTTTCTCTAGCAAACTCAACAAAGGTTTGGGAGGAAGGTTTCCTCATGCTACGAAAGCATTGTCTGTACGCTTCAGGTACAAGCTCATAAGTCCTAAGTATGGCATTTTTAACTTTTTCATACCCAAGACTGTCCTCAATAGAAAGGGCCTCTTGTGCCTTACCGACCAACTTGCATTGCAGTAGAAGAGGCCAGACATCCTTGGGCCAATGCAAAGCAGCAGCAATCCGTTCAAATGCACTCAAATAAGCTTCTACTTCAGTATCCCGGAATGGAGGGACCGGAGCGATGTTTTTGCCAACATCGAATGCCGAAGGAGTTGAAACTGGAGAAAACACAGCTGAAGTTTCAGTAGCATTCTTTTGAGACTCCAACTCAAGCTGGCGGATTTTAATAGCAGTGTCGGCGTCAAGCTTACGGCAGTTTAACTGGAATTCTAGCTCCTCTTTACGTGCTTTTTCTTTTGCTTCAAATTCAAGACGAACTAAGCGCACCTTTAAACGGGCACCTACACTAGACAAAGGAGAAGAACCAAGAGACAATGGCTCAAACCGTGGCAAAGAGAGTGTGGTTTTTCCTCACGTGGCCTAGCCGCATGGGGAGGACTTATTAGATCCAAATGCTTTCCCTGTAGCAACTGCCTCAGGATCATCTGCTGGAGTCTGTTGCTCAGGACCTGCTAGAAGAAACGGACCTTTTTCTGCCAAGCCATTCCAAATAATAGACTTTAACTCCTGCTTAATCCAAGACCTATTAACAGGAATATCATAATGTGCAGCAATTAAACAGAAGTCATCTTTTTTACAACTGTCGAACTGTTTCAAAGTAAACATTCCAAACTAAACAGCCATATCCCGGACGAGCCCCCACTTATGTTACGGCCTATATAGTGTGCCTAGGGGTACACAGGAAGTAACATAAAAGGTGATGGAAAACCTTGGCAAAAGTTAAACAAAAACCAAGAGGACAAGGCAGCGGCAATTAGACACATTTATTAACAGTATAGATGACCAGAAACAAACCAACTAAAATAAGGAAGCGTAGCCGTCAGGGTCTCCAAGGCCAACATAATAAACAAAACCCCCATGCTAGCTGGAAAAGAAGAGATCAGTTGAATTACGAAAACAAACAATACTGAACTCCCTAACTAGTCACAAAAACAGGAGAAAACTTTACCAAATAAAAGGCAGAGAACCCCTACAAAGCTTCCATTAAGTTTGAACCCGATGGCAGCACAAATGCTCTTGGCCGCGGCCGCGGCAGCGGCGGCAGCAGCAGCAAACCCACAGCGCCACAGGCCCAGAGTGAACAAACGAGGGCCGGGAAACACTGGATTCGGGGGTTGATATGCAGCTCCACTGATGAAATGGGGACTCTCAGGTGTGGGTGCTTCAGTGATCATCAGGGGGCGTGGCAGACCTGAAAGACAAACAGAGCTCTCCACTAGAAAAGAGGCATCGTTAAGTCAGGGGGCGTAACAACTAGTGTGAATGTAAAACACAGGTATGAATGTAAAACATTTGTGGGTGATTGTGGCTAAGTGGATTGCAGGGCCGTCTTTCAATCAGAGGGTCGGCGGTTCGAACCCTGGCTCTGCATGTTGATGTGTCCTTGAGCAAGACACTTAATCCCTAAATTGCTCCCGTAGCTGTGCCTATGGTGTAGCAATGTGATAGACTGAATTGTAAATTGCTTTGGATAAAAAGCATCTGCTAAATGTAAACACACTAGTATGAATGTAAAACACTAGTGTGAATGCTCTATCAGGGACTAGAAAGATAGACATACAAACATATATAGTCATTGTGCTTAGAACCATGAAAATTTGTTTAGCAGCTTTTAGCAGTGTGTAACGTACAAGTCTGTTGTAAAAAAATGTTGTGAACTGTTTTCATACACAAATATATAAACACAAAGACACTGTAATATAAACATGTTTTACTCTATATATCCCAACAAACATTCAAAAATTCATGAAAAAAAGGCATCATCCCGTCTTCCGTTCTTTATCTATCTTTCAATAGGCCAAAAATGGGGTTAGTAGTTCTACTGAATATACAGTAGTTCCCGATCTCATACATATATGCTACGGAGGCTTCTTTCCATTTACTGTACTACAGTAATGAACCTAACCTAACCTGCTCAAGACTGGTTTGACAGTGTCTCCCATTGTTAGGCCATCTGTGGCCCTTTTATTGCTAAAGCTCTGAATGCTAATTTAATTATTGTGCAACTTATGTTTGCCCATGAGAGAAGTTAGAGAGAATAGGAAATTTAATTTCCACTCTTAAATGGCAGCGTGGTCCAGAAGAACAAAAGATATCTATTCATAAAGATTTTGCATGTTGGGTGTAGTGTTTCTTTTTTTTAAAGTGAAGTTTAGAATTGCAATCTGAATGTAAAGCAGTACATGTGCTTGTATTTTAGCAGAATTGTTTCAGGTCGTTGTCTTTGTGTCTTAAGTGCCAGTGTTAGTGTGTAAACAATTGAGAAAAACTGTAAGTAAAGGTTCGACTTCTTATTTAATGACCCAATATGTAAGACAGAAGCAGTACTGCCAGTGGTGGTAGTAGTTATAGAGGTAATACTAGTCCCATTATTATTAGTTGTAATTTTATTTGGTAGTAGTGCTAGTTCAAAAAATGGAGGGCACTGTCTGTGACAACAGAAAATGGTCGCGTTAGGACCGGTAACACTATAGTCAAATTGCGAGCAATAGGAAACAGTGGTAAAAATTAAATTGCGAAAGCAGCAGTAACGTAGTCCGTGTTACTAGTAGGCGTAACACGTAAAAGCAGCCTGTGAAAAAGAGGTAGCCTATCAGTAACACTCGTTGGCAAAACTGCTATCAATACAAGCAACAGTTCATATTTTCACAGTAGCAGCAATACGGAAACTGTAGTAATAGCTAGTAGCAAGCTCGGGCACAGAAGACTGCGATAGGAATGGTAAGGATACATGTAATAGTCTAGTAGCCAGATACAATGTTGTATACAATTTATTCGCTCCTTGTTACACAGTGTATCCTCTCAATTATCTATATCCGTTCCCATGCGCATGCGCGTCGGGCTGTTCGCGGTTGCGCCAACTGGTAGAGGATGTTGCTAGCAGCCTGTGTAGATGCACAGCCTTTTTCACAACAATAACATCAACCAAATTTGCATCTCCACATACACTGATTTGAGGATTATACATTACGAACGCTATCGGAAACCGTGCATTGGACCGTGCCACGCTGAATATTCTTCTGTTTTTTTGGCTTTGTTGACAATGGGAGCGGAGGGGTTTGCAGATTTACAAGGCTCCTTCTTGCAGGAGCAGAAAGAAGAATCATGGCTGGCCAGCTAGGCCGCAGATGGATTTTGTAGCTAACAGCAACAATCTGTTGATATAAAATTCTGTATGTAGGCTTGGCGCAGCTCGTATAAAGTGGTGCTAAGAAGCCCGTGTCTCAATTATCGTTGATTTTTGTTGTCTTTTTGGGAACACAACACAAGCTAGTGAGACAGTTAGCTTCACAACCTTGACTGGTTTGCGTCTTGGCTTCGTAGTTAGCTCCTTTAGCCAGCTAACGATAGTCTGCATCGCTTGGCTAGCCATCTTCTGGTTAAAAACATTTGGTAAAAGACATTTACTACGGGATTTACTCTCATCGTTTTGTGTTGGGAAGGCATTTGTATCGCAAATTCCTTTAGCAACGTCTGCACCTGGATGAATGTGGGACAAAATGGAGACCCCGACGATCGTGTACGATTTGGATACCTCTGGGGGCTTAATGGAGGTGAGGTCGCTCTACTCGAAAGCCTTAATGAAGTAAAATACTCTCTTTTGATGATGCATTGATGTATTTTCCGATCATATTAATTGTCGTTATCATTAGACCACTAAAGCCTGCTGTCAAGCACCTCTCGGTTAGCTAACTTAATACATCGGGTTGATAATGGAGGCCTCAAGTAAACGGTAACGTTAGCGCTCTCCCCAAGCTTGGCACAGCGGGAATATAGCTGCATATTTTGCAACTCGTTTGACATGCCATCAGTCGGGGTGCCGTGATCTTTTACTAAAGAGTTGAACAACTTTTACAGCAAATCCAAACACTGCTGGCGCCCCCGAAGTCCGAGGAGGTAGAGAAGAGGAGTCGGAAGTTGGTGAGAGACGCACGGAGGAGCGGCAGGGCCACCAACCACGACACCTGCGATAGTTGCCGGGAGGGGGGAGACTTGCTGTGCTGTGACCACTGTCCTGCAGCCTTTCACCTCCAATGCTGGTAAGTGAACTATATTTAAGAAAAAGAGTTGCAACGCAAAATGATACTGTATGCATGCGGTGATGCACGACAAGGGACTGTGAGTCTGCTTTAGCTGCATTTGTACGCCAGATGCTGAATGCTAACTTCAGTGGAAGTTTCCCCGATGAAGTTACATTTTGCTGTTGTATATGCTACTGAGTCGTTGACATGTCACTGGAAACCTGTGAATTATTTTCTCCTTGTAATGAGATTGTACCAGTCGTTATTATTCAGTACATATCTGCTGTTATTTCATTGACATTTCAACTGTACCCATCGGTGGGTCCTCTTATATATTCACACTGAAGCCTTCTCTCCAGTGCAGCTGAACCGAGGAGGGCGGTAGCGGGCCCTGTGTAGTCTTTTGTAAAGTTGAATTTACTGTGCTGCCCAAATAATGACTTGTATGCCGAATTCATCAGTAACTATACATACATTAAAACAGATCTGGAGGTTATATTTCTGCTAAACCTGATGGCGAGTGAATTAAACTTGAAGTTTATTGAATTGGGTTTGGCGATCAAACTGCTCATTTGATCTAACGTTACGTTGGTGTCGAGTGACTTGAAGTAGCTAACCGTTCCATTGCCTCACTCTTTGGAGAATGTGTATGGTTGCTCGTACAAGCAGAGCATAATTTCCGTCGTTGTTGTCAATGAAAAGTCATGTTCATAAGACGTGCATAGGCTAAAGAAATAAGTGGCTAGAATTAGCTTGCAGTCAGTCCTCCCCTCCTGTCGCGGCTGCAGCCAGTGGAGCCGCTGCTGCTAAAAATGGAGTCGAAACTGCCTCTGTTTACAATATGGCGACCTCCCTGCTCTTTTTTTTCTATTCCACCGCCATCTTACCAACCTTTTAAATCCAGCTTTGAGAAAAGGGGTTTACAAATGAATAGACGATTTTTTTTGTCGTTTCCTGGGATGGTGTACCGTTAGCGCTATGGCCGTGTTTGCTGTGGACGTGTTACAAAGCTCTTCCCATCGTTAAACATCTGCATGCATGATTATTTTAGATTTGGCATTTGGAAGAGTTTCGCTCAGACTGTCACTTGGAAGCGACCAAACAGAAACGTAATATCCATATATGGTCAGGCCTGTGAATGACTTCATCTTCACGTTTTGGAGTTCTGTCATATCGCAGCATAGAGGGGGAAACATGCTGCTTTACTGTGTATTGTCTTAAATGTAGTATTTACACAGGGTAACTTCATGCATTTCACTTCTAGGTTCTAGGCCGTAGATTATAGACTTGGCTTCAGATGTGTCTTGCCTGTTATAAATCAGTCATGGCATTGACCTCCTTGAGGTTTTTATTAACTTTACTTTAATTAGAATAATTAGGATATTTACTCATGTATATGATTAATTCATGTTCCAGCTTTTTGTAATACAGATATGAACAAATTGGAAATTGAGGTATCGTTTCACATCATTGACATGCATTTTTCTTTGATGAAATGCAATTGTCAGTCCAGTAGATGTAACACTGTAACGTTGGATAACTATGTGGGGAATTTGCTTGTGACCAAGTAAGAAAATGAATGAAATTTTTTCACGGGATAGATATTGTATTCAAAATCATGGTGAAAATCAAAATTTTCCTCCTCGCATGAAATTAGGCAACATCATTTTGAAGCATAATATCATGACTGCATGTTAAATGATAATGTATATGAATTTGCCTGCATTGATTATGAACCTGGCCACTGAGTATTGTGTTTTACCTTCTTAACTCAGCAATCCACCTCTAAGTGAAGAAATGCTTCCCCCAGGAGAATGGATGTGTCACCGCTGCAATGTTCGAAAAAAGGTAAGTGGCAGGTCATCTCTGTTACACACATAGTCCCCCACCAATGTTACTGTCATGCTGCTGGAAATAATGTAGAGAAAGGTATTTGCTTGTATGCTATATGGACTAATAAATCTGTCTTTTGGTCTTTGTTTGCTGCCATCAGAAGAGAGAGCAGAAGACAGAGCAGACCAACGGCCTTCCGGAGAAGTCCTCATCTAAGCGTTCTGTGTCCCCAGCCATGGAGCTGGAGCTCAATGCTGGACCACTGCGGCTCGACGGCTTGCCTCCGGGGGCCGGGGCAGCAGGGCCCGGTCTACGAGTGGCCCAGGTGCGTCTCTTGGACCGCAGGACCACCAGCAGGCCGAGCAGCCGGCCTGGAACGCCCACCTCCAACACTTCGTCCACCCCAACCCCCTCAGAGGAGCAGAACGACGGGGAGGAGGAGGCAGCAGAGCCTGAGGATGAAGTTCAGGGCTCAGAGCTTGAGGGTGCTACGCTATCGGCTCCAACTCCACGCCTTCTCAAGAGGCCCTTTCAGCTGCTAATAGCAGCCGCTATGGAGAGAAACCCTACGCAGTTCCAGTTGCCCAGTGAGCTCACCTGCACCACTGCACTTCCAGGTCAGTCAGTCATATTGAGTTATGAAACATTTACTGTGAAATTGTATTGTATTTATTTCAACAAGTTTTCAAATGGTGAAGGGGAAAAAAACAGTAAATTACATGGGAAAAATGACTCTTCACGGCCTGGTAACCTTTTGAAGTCCTAAATTACTAATGACTCCAACTGTTGGAGAGCCGCTAAGTTGACATGTGGACATTAGTTTAGCAAACTATTTTATTTTCAATGGATTGAATTTGGAGCCAAAGGTTGGGAAACTCTTTAAACACCCTTCTTGGTGAAACCAAACTAGAAGTAGATGAGGCAAGGTGTGGAAAATAAATATATTAAAACTAGGACTGAAGGGGAAAAAACTAATTCATGGTTATTTTTTAAATTAGCACGTTTTTCAGAAATATAATCCTACCAATATATGTACTGTGTCGAGAATAAAATTTGAACCAGTTTTTAATGGAATTGTGACCCCAAGAATTGAATCGTGAAATAGTGAAAGATTTACACCCCTTGTAAAAACAAAGTAGTTATTTTTTGGGGATTATAAAGTGTGCCTGGGTTATATCGAGCACTTCAGATGTCTGATACATGACAGCATAAAGATACCTGGGTTGGATCGTTTGGATTTCTAGGCAGCAGTAAACGGAGGAGAAAAGAGGAGCTACTAGGGAAGCCCTTCAGGAGGCCTCAGCATGAGCTGGATCCCAATGGTCTGGTCCCTCTACCGGTCAGAGTCTGCTTTTCATGCAACAGGTTAGTACCAGGTTACATTATTTGCATTATTATTTGCATTATTTGCACAGACCTGAGTTGTCTCATGTCTTGACTGATTTCCTCTCACAGGAGTTGCAGGTTGGCTCCACTGGTCCAGTGTGACTATTGTCCTCTTCTGTTCCACATGGACTGTCTGGACCCTCCACTCACAGCTTTACCTGCTGGAAAATGGATGTGTCCAAACCATATTGAGCACTTAGTGGTAAGACGCATGGTCTTGGCTCAGAGATTAAACAACTTTTTTTGGTCTTGCCAAAAGAATGCTTAGTTTTCCCTTTCTAATGTGTGTGTGATGTGCAGCTGAGTCAGAGGAGCCTGAGCCTGTCCAGCCGCTGTCAGCTGTTTGACCATTTCCAGGACAGGATGTCCCAGCACGCAGTCAAGTTGGACTTCCTGCGTAGAGTCCATCGGCAGAACGCACCTAATCGGCGCACAACCCACCAGCACACTAAGAAGACCATCAAGGTAGACTGCTTCAGTGTGCGGGTGTAGACCCGCAGTGGTAACAGATTGTGTTCTTCAGTGTTTCTCCGGGGGTGTGGGTTAGGCTATTAAGGGATATCCCAAAGAGTTGTTGTGTGGTCAGCTCTGAATTGTTAAGACATACCAATGGTGCACGGATGGTGATGGTAATTCATTCAATAACTGATCATTCTTGTCTTATAAAACAGATTTTTTGCAGTTGTTTTGGTTTCCTCTTGTTAAATACTCTATGCTGACAGAACAGAAACGATGGAACAACAGGCACCTCTGAAGACAACACTGCAACAAATAGTTTCTTCAAATTAATTCTATCAAAGCATCTGAAGTAAAAATTTGAGCAAGAATGTACTCAGGTGTCAATCTACCTCGGCACGGTACCCAAACCCAATCGATGTGGGAGATACCCTGTTCATTTCGAGACACAATTAGTGCTGGGCAACGATTAAAATATTTAATCGCAATTAATTGCATGGATTTTTTGGGGATTAATCGCGATTAATTGTTATGACAAAGTTCAATAATGAATTCAAAAGTAGTGTATTGCGCACTTTTATTTTAAAAGTACTGCTATATGAACAAAAGGTCAATAACATTTGGTTTGCAAACACTTATTAAAACAAATAAGGTGCATTTTAACAGCAGTATTCTCTTTATACAGTAGCGATCATATTTGTTATATTATATCATATGTATATTTTCCCTTACGAGATGCAGGTAGCATGTTTTATACTTAATGTGAATATAAGTCATACTTTGTTGGCATCTTATTCTGAAAACCGGATGTTCGTCTGAAGAAACCGGATGTTGTCTCACGCTAATCTTTCCGCTAACTTTCAAATTCCTTCGCTCACTCCCGACCTGTGCCGTTTGAATGCATTTACCGTGAATTTCAGCATATAGGTGCACTATAATGTAAGTGTCTGCTGACTTTACCGCAGCGATGTCCAGTAGGGTCCAGGCAGAGCAACAGCTGGTGCACGTTGTAATGCCGCTTGTCTTGCTTTTGTTTATCTAAACGTCTCCGACAAGCTGCATCAACGTAGTCTGCTGAAGACTTCCTCCACGGATTTTCAAAATAAAAAAATGCGTTAACGCACTATAAAATAATTGTCAGCGTCAATTAATGAATGCGTTAACGCGATAATAACGCGTTAACTTGCCCAGCACTAATCACAATATTATTAAAAGTTTGGGAAAAACAATTACCTTATTTCTTACAATCACTGTTTGGACTCAGGTGCCAGATGCCATCAAGTCCCAGTACCAGAATCCTCCCCTCATGCTGACTCCTGCGGGGGTGCGCCAGTTGGAGCTGGTTTGTAGCGGTGTGCCTGACCACCAGCCCTCAAAGCATCCCACCTCAGAGGCTGAGCAGCAAGAGGTAGGCAGACTACAACATGACACAGTTTGTCCAATATCATTTGCCATTTTGAATCAGTCTAACAAGAGTCACCTGCAACAACGTCTCTTGTATGCTCTGTAGGAAAAAAAGCATGTTACTGATTTAGGGAAGTGTGTTGGTGAATCACTGATGGTTAGTCTGGTCCTAAAAGTCATGACTAATGTGGAATGATAGTGTCTATGCAGGTAGAGGCATTCATTGCTTATTTGATTTCTGCAAGAACAGTAAATTAATCAAATTCTAATACTAACAGCAAAATGGCTTGAAGGTGATATTTGCCTTGATTCGGGACGTCTGTGGATTCAGGTCTTTTCAGCTGCACTTTTTTAAAGTCTGATTGCTTGTCTAACTAAAACACACTTTGACACGTCTGTGTTTTAGGAGGTCTGGAAATTAAGCTAAACTTGCGGTTTAACATACAAGCCTTTCAAACAGCAAACATGTATTAAGGCCCAGAGTCGAGGAAAAATCGAATTAGCTTCAACTTTTTTCTAAATATTTGTAACAAAATCAGGATATTGATTTCTTCCTGTGGCATAAATGTCTCTATTGGATAGGAGGATGTCATAAAAAGACTTGATGGTTGCTTCCTCTGTTAAAACGTGGTTCTGCTTTGTTAAACAGTGGCTTCAGGATGTCATCGCCCTACAGTGCAGCATCATGCGACACCTATCTATCAAGCAGAAGGCTTCATCCACAGCAACCACCCTGTCATCAGTAACAGCATCAGCAGACTGGGCTTCTGAGCAGAAAACCACTGCTAAATCATGTGTAACATCTGAGGACATGAAAACTTCTTTTGAAAGGACTTCGTCCCCCGACAGCTGCTCTAAACCCTGCAGTACACCTGATGACCCACAGGGGGCCTCTCTTTCAAGGGACACGCTTGCAGAGCTGGGTGTTTGTAAATGCAACACACCACCATGTCAAAACTGTAGGAAACCCAACGGACCTCGAGCAGAGGAATGTCAGCCACCCAAAGCTAACGGGCCTGTAGACTGTAACAGTGCCTCAGACTCCTGCAGGCAGGCTGAGCTGCAGCACAGACTGAAGGCCACTACAACACCCCCAGTCTCAGCTCCTGCCTCTGGGCTGGTGAACCACATAGGAGCAGAAATGGTTAAAAAGGAACCTGAGAGTACTACAGAGGCCTGTGCTCAGAACAACTGTCCCACTGCCCTGACAATATGGCCCCACAGTGGCCAGCAGAACCACAGGAACCAGGAGGAGTGTATGAGCAGCGATGAAAAGCCCACCTACTCTATCACCAGCAGCGGCCGCTCAGACACACCAACTAAAGGCAACCAGGAGCGTGACCCCACCAAGCTGGGGTTGTCATCACCTACTCCAGGTACACACTCCTGAACTAATAAACTGCTCACTGATGATTGGCTTCCCAGGTTCATTTAAGCTTCTCTAGGGATCAATGCAAAAATAACTTTAAAACACCATAGCAACCTTTGTTCTTTAACACAACTGTTGAGGTAATCATTTATTGATAAAAGTATTATCTTTTTGTTATTTAAATTTGAAAATGACACATCTCTAGTGTTTAGAATATGTATTTTATATTCACTCATGTTGAAAGTTTTCAATAATTACATTGCAGTTGTTTGGGAGGAGGTTATGCCCTCATCGTCAGTAGCTATGGCTACATAACGTGGAATGCAGTTCACCTCTGTAAGCAGCATATTGACCCTCGGTCTACAGTGGCTGCTCCACGTGTCTCCCAAACCCAAGAAAACCTGAGCTGTAGAGTCAGAGGATGTGTGGGGAAAGCAGATGGAAATGATTGAGTCCAGACCGCTATGCTTCTGATTCCATGAAATATCTCAAGAACAACTTTCCCTTCACTGTGACAATCTTCATTCTTGCTTTGATCATATAACTTATTTGTTTGTTCAATTATTTGAGATAGTTGGCAAAGGTAGAACAGAACAGGAAGCACCAGACTATTTAAAAACACCTCAAACTGCACTCATAATAATAATCTGCTCAGGATGTTACTACTTCTTCGATTTAGTCTGTTCCTTGTCTCGGTAGTTTATGTGCTTGAGGTCATTTTTGCAGCCTGTCTGCTTGTTCAAACATTTCCACTGCTCACAGCTTTCACTGAGATACTTTATAGCAGACCATAGCCCAACTGCTCCCTCTTGTGGCCAGTGGGAAACATTTCACAGCTGTTTCAGGTGTCAGCAGAACATCAGTGTGATATGACAAACAATGGGAGAAGAGATTCCGAATGGCGCTGACTGTCCTGCAGTTGAATTTAGAGCTGGGAATAGTTTTTATATAGTACACAAACACATTTAAATAGCATAATATGTAGTTTGAAATAGGTTGTTCTACATAGATGAATAAAGTTCCCATCCAGTCAGATGTCCATGTGCAAGCCTCCAGATCAGTCTCAGGTCTTTGACCACAAGCTGCCCTGGTATGTTTCTCCTCTACAGACATAAAGGCTGGCCCTGAACTGGGCTCACTGCTGCCCAGCACTCTCTCCTCCATGGCTAACCTGTCCAGCTGCATGAAAGATCGAAAGGATGAGGAAAGAGGTACGTGTGCTCCCTCAATAGTGACATCGGACAATACTGAACCATTGTGGTATTGTCTACATGTCATGCTGTGATGAATTAACTAATGGTCCTGTGTGTGTGTGTGTGTGTGTGTGTGTGTGTGTGTGTGTGTGTGTGTGTGTGTGTGTGTGTGTGTGTGTGTGTGTATATAGGGATTGAACTGGACAAACTGGATACAGAGATGATCAAGCTCCTGGCCTGGCAGAGGATCCAGCAGCTTTTCCCCCCCAAAGTGCCCAGCACTCCGCCTCCCTCAGCCACCAGCGCTGCCCCCAAAACCCCATCACCCTGCCCTGACAGTAAGGCACTAACTTACCTCTGACACTGCTATTCAGTTTGTTTTCACATCTCATTTTCTGACTGGGTCGGGACCCACAGGTTGATTTTATTTGGCTGGCAAATCATTTCATAGTAGTATTTTATTGAAGATGTACTTCTGCAGTACACATTTGAGGCTGAATGTTTATATTTTGATAATTGTAGCGTGCTCATAACCTTAAACCCTGTATGAAAGGCTTGTCTATAGGTTTGCTATGGAGATGGAGGGCAGGCAACTGGAGGCAGGTTCAATACTGCAGCAATAATGCCACTGGTTTGCGCTGTTTTTGGCCGATCTAACCGATCAAATCGGGGGGGAAAACAAGGGCTACTTTCGAGTCCCGAAAAACGTTGTACGCAAAGGTGATGAGTTTAAAAACCTCACAGAGAAACGGCGACATACAGATCAAAAACCTCCGTCTGAAGTCTGGAGGAGCGGAGTCATTTCGCTAACTACATAGCTAGCTAAAACTGACGGAAAACACAGACCATGGTGGTACACCAGATGAAGGCGTAGAAGAGTCTAAAGGTTTACAACTATTTCGTGAGCGGTTGGGTCCATGACCTCGGAACCACAGTAGCATTGAACGACTGCCGTCTTGTTTTTGCTAAAAACAAATCTCCCGGTAGATAGCTAACTAGCTTTCTCCCGCATTAAAAACAATGACACAGACAAAAAACACGGACCATGGTGGTGATATTACCAGAAACATAGCCAACCACATCTGCGATATTGTCACCGGTTTGTTGTTTATTCTGCAGCTAGTGTTTCGCAGTTTTAGCTAGCTGTTTCCCAGCAGCTAACTATCTATTGTTATTGATTTGTTTTTAGCGATGCTAGCAACCCAGGCAAAAACAAGACGCAAGTCGTTCAATGCTACTTTGGTTCTAGAGCCTCTAGACTCTTGTGTAATAGGAGGTCTGGAGGACGAGGTCATTTGTAATGTCGATCTCCTCCACACCGGGCAAATCAATCAACAGAATGACATTGGCTGGCTGGAAAAGGAAAGAAAATGCAAAGTTTTAGATTTAGCCTTGAATTTAAAAATTGTCGTATAGTTTATTTTGCACAAATTATTTGTGTTTGGTCTGAAAATAATTTTTCTGATGAGAGGAAAAAAAACAATAGCCTGTTAACTCTAGACGTCTCATTTATAAAGTATTTAACATGTTTTTAATAACATGAAATGGCAGTAAAAACATAATTTACACACTTAAGACCGAGAATGAATTGGGTCGTGATACTTTTCGTTTTTTGGGTCGTTTTTTTTTTTTTTTAAGTGGGTCCCTAGAAAAATGATTAGAGTGTAAAGGTGTGATTTAATGTCTAATATAGAGACTTTTCTGAAAGTATTTCCAAAGTTCACAAGCTGAATCTCTTCCTACCAGCTCAGAAGAAGGTGCAGGCCCGAGCTGTCTTCTACCCTCTGACAGGAAAAGGAGCTGTCAGCATGTGCTATAGGACATTATACATAGGATCAGGTAAGACATGCTGACTGATCACAGTGACAATTGCCCGCTGTACGTGCTTCTGCAGAGTGACGTGTTAACAGTTGCACTGATATGTGTTGTTGTTTTTTAACCCCGGTGCTGGGACGGTGAGTAGGGTTGAGCAATTTGATAATTGTCAAATACTTTGATACCAACTGAAATGTGTCTGTAGCACCAAATACAGAAGATTGGCCTCAAGTGTTTTCTCAGTTTCATGCTTGTCTTTGAATCATAATTTCAAACTAGAAAAGTCCTAAAGAAATTTTGACAGTGTGGCTTCTACTGCCCGAAGAAATCG
>NW_022280094.1:3155027-3241022 GCF_004355925.1 Anarrhichthys ocellatus
ACTTAATTTTGGGCCCATATTGACTAGCCATACTTTAACGTAGAAACGTGATTCAAAGTTTAAAACATAGACAAAACGCTGCACTTTATTGAGCCAAATGGACATTTTGATAGCTAGCACAGTTTTCATGAAGTCACAGATTAAGTTTCAGGAAAATGTTGGGTCCGTTTCAGATTTTATAATGGGTGTGTATTGCACGGCTCGTTAAGAGCTAGAGTGAGAGCATAACTGTCAGAGTGGAGCGGAGCTTGAAAATCTTCTGTGATTTTTCCAAACAAATTGCTCTAGCTCCCACAATTTTTACTCTTTATACACCATTTTTCCCCAAAAACTTGGAAATGGTGTGCTGGTCGCAGTAAAGTATCTATGGAATCCAACGGACTTACACATTTGGCTCAAGGAGCCGCAGAGCGACATGAACTCCAACCAACTGCTCCATTAGACTCCATGTTAAATCTGACCACTAATTTCTCAAAGAACGCAGACGGTACCAGTTTTGTCTATTGCTCTGGAGCTCACATTTTTAACACCACAAACATAAAAAACACATTACCGCGTTTGACAGAGTCTTATCTTTCTCACGGTATCCATATTTTGGCACTCAGACTCCTGCTAATTTGTTAAAAAGAGGGAGGGGTTTTGTTCAAAATCACTGTTTACTGTAATGTTTCTTAATCAGTCTGCCTCTAACACCAGGTGTGTCCTCACCATGGCAACCAGTTACACGCAGGCTCTCTCTCTCTCTCTCTCTGCGCACACACGACTTGGAAGCATGGACCGCCTGTCTGTCTGTCTGTCTCTCTCTCTGTCTGTCCTCACTCAGTCTCTCTCCTCTCTCTCTGTCTCTCTCTATCATACAGTCATTCAGGTCTTAGATATCTTTAGAGAACCCCCCCCCCTCCCATTTCAAAATAAAAGCTCCAGAGAGTGAATTCTAACTGTGATGAAGTCTGTCATTTAATAACCTCTGTGTTTGTGTGTCAAATATTATGAATATGTCTCCTCCCCCCCCCTCCTCTCTCACCCACCCAGTCCCACCCTTTCAAAATAAAAGCCCCATGGAGTAACTGTATCTTAACATGAAGCTCAGAATGAGGTTTGTACAGAAATGACGGGAGCGCCAGCTCCCATAATTTCCAAAGGCTTCTCAACCAAATGTATGATGGGAGTGTTAGCTCCCATCATTTCCAAAGGCTTCTCAAACAAAGATGTACATGTCCAGTACAGAAATGACAGGAGCCATTTGTGGACTGTCCATCACGAATACAAGATTCAATCCAAGAGTATGAATCTAAAATGCAGAAAAGAGAGAAGCGATATCTCAATCGAACCTCAACGATACTACCGGTAACATCGGCGTGTGTAGCTATATATTGCGACTTCTTCGGGCAGTAGAAGCCACACTGTCAAAATTTCTTTAGGAATTTTCTAGTTATGATTAAGCCCGGTGGATTATATACAGTGTGCTTTGGCACAGGCAGTTTTACTGCCTTTGTGCTACAAAGCCACACTGAATAATGTATTTTCTTTAGGCAAAGTTTTTTTTTGGAGCTGCCAAACCTTCATGGCTTGTGACCCTTCTTTTAACCCTCTGATTACAAGATGGGTCAAAAGTGACGCACGTGAATGATTTATTTTTATATTTTTGCCTGTTATGCATTATAACTCAATATTTAATTATATTCCTCAAACTGGAGATGCACCCGATCAAAACTGGACAATTTTCAGCTGATTGGCCATGATCGGCAAGTCGGTCTCATATTTCATAAAGCTCGCAACTAGGCCAAACTACAAGCCCAAATACGCCGTGGAAGAACAACCTTCAACACTTGTGGAACAACTAATTTAATCAGACACTAGATTTCAATTCCTTCCCATCCATGCTGGTTAGAGATTTTTTTTTTTAATCAAAAGCAAATATTTGCTTCTCATTTCTCCACTAAAAGGACACCCTAGAGGGCCCTGCATCTCATTTTCTACACTAGAAGTGCACCCTAAACTGTCGTGCATCAAGTTGTGTCCACTA
Organism: Anarrhichthys ocellatus; assembly: GCF_004355925.1. Taxonomy (NCBI): domain Eukaryota; kingdom Metazoa; phylum Chordata; class Actinopteri; order Perciformes; family Anarhichadidae; genus Anarrhichthys; species Anarrhichthys ocellatus. The sequence goes on from NW_022280094.1 coordinate 3,157,054, forward strand.
GAAGTGCACTCTAGATCAGTGATTCTCAACTGGTGGGTTGGGCCTTTGGCTGGAAAAAAAAAAAAAGAAATCCTGTGCTTTTATTTGGAAGGGGATTTTTATGCACCGGAGTGCCGTCTATTCACACTCCTTAACAATATTTAATGTTAATGCCTCATAATGCTAATATCAGCAGACGATAAACTGAAAACCATTCCTCTGTCAAATGACACTATAAGTAGGCAAATTGAAGACATGTCGGATGACATCAAACAACAGACCACAGCTCGAATTTAGGCAAGTGGTCATTTTGCATTACAAATAGACGAATCTACAGACATCACAAACAAAGCAGTTTTACTCGTTTACGTGAAACATGTGTGGGACGGGGACTTACAGGAACAATTTCTCTGCACAAGAGAGCTCCCTATACTACGACTGCAGAGGACATTTTCAGCTCAGGTTCAAACTGCACCATCTTTACATTAAATACATTTGAGAAGTTGAACATTTTCCTCGGTTTGGGTCGCGGCTTGCCATTAAGGGGTGATGGTGGGTCCCGCAGCCAGACCAGTTGAGAACCACTGGTCAAATGGTTTTCTCCATTTGAAAAGCACCCCGGGGGCCCTGCATCACGTTTTCACAATTGGAAAGGCACCCTAGAGGGCATTTTATAGTCTTTTATCTACGCATCCATAGACGCATCCAGGAAGGTACCCCCGCAGTGTTTTTATTTTCTAAAATTGGGCACCATACTACATAGATTTATTCATTTATGAACTCAAATTAATATATTTTGAAGTATTCATTTGTTTTTTACAGCCAGAATTGCTGCAAAAAGAAATGTTTACACCAGTATGATTTGTTTTGTCTCTTTTCAGAAAACAAATATATTGTTGACTTTCATCCTGGCGGGTCATTTTTGACCCAAGTAAAGTGCAAGTTTCCCTTGAGATGAGTAAACCAAATTTCTCTCTAAATAGCAAGACAGGAAATGATTAATATAATGACTTGTAATAATAAAAACAAAATAATGAACTATTTGTTAAAGTCCTGTGTGATATCATCATTTTACTTTACTTTACATTACAGTTATCTATTAAATCATATAGAAACTGAACATGGATAATTTTTTAACCATGCTGTGCATTAAAATGTTTTGAAAGTCTTGTGCATCCGAGGGTTAAGGGAACGAGTCCAAGGACTGACAGCTTGGACATTTTATGTGTTTATGAATTGCCAGCAGTTGAACGCAAGAGTGACATTCTCATTAGAAACATTTTTAGAGGCTTGAAGAGGTAAAACTATCTAGTATTTCACAATAAAAAATAAAATACTACAGAAAAGTAAATAAACATTTTGATGGAGCAGAAATGTGTATTTCCTGTCCTGGCAATGACTTCATGAACCCTCAGACGGAGCTTGGTACCGACCCCCAATTTGGGAAACACTTTTTTGAAAGAAAGAAAGGGGTTTGTTTAAAAATGTGTTTGTATTTCTCAAAGTAAGGTATTCACAAAAGTATTGTTTTGGTATCTGTACCAAAATGCGGGTACTGTATTGGCAATTATATCGGACAATGCCCACCCTGGCTACTGAATTTGATGACAGTTCATACATTGTACTCATGTTTTCATTTTCTAAGACAATTCAAGACATGATGATACGGCAAAATAAATGTTAGGTGTCTCCTTTTCTTAGTGGAACAATTTTAAAATGGAATTGACAACACTAAAACTGGCAACAATGTATTTGAACTATGTCTTAGATGAGCATTATTGAATTTTTCCATATAACTGAAACTCCCTACTATTCTAATGTTTTGGTAAAGGTGCTGACATGGACGTGTGCCTTACAAATTATGGTCGTTGCAACTACATATCGGGGAAACACGCCTGTATTTTCTATGATGAGGTATGTGCTTTTGAACTGCTGTACTGCTTAAATGTATGTTATTGTACTCTACCATAATTCTCCACCTCTGCCTATTAAACACATTAGGTTCTGTTGTTGATTGTGTGTGTGTCCTTTTCAGAATACCAAGCATTATGAGTTGCTCAACTACAGCGAGCACGGCACCACAGTGGACAACGTCCTCTACTCGTGTGATTTCTCAGAGAAGGCTTCTCCATCTCCACCAAGTGGGCTGGTGGCCAAAGTCCAAGGCATCATACGTCAGTACATGTCATTCTCACACACTTTCCCCAGTATTCATAGTGCACGCAGTTTGGAGGGTCATCAGTGATGCTGTCAGAACAATTGTGCAACAGAGGCTCCAGAGAAGATTTGAACTGTGCTCTTTCAGTGTCAAAAAACACAGCTAACATCTTCCTCAGTGCCTTGTGTCAAAGACAGGATGATGCCCGTGTTGGAAATGTTATTACATACACAAACACCGAAGAGGTACAGTTTATGGTAGGGCAGGAGTGAACCAACTAGTATCGACTCAGCTTGTTCAGAACCTCGACTGAGGTGGTACCAGGTACTATCCACAACTTTTGTTTATGGAAAACCCAAAAAGGCAGATTGAGTAGAGCCGTGCCACACCATGCCGATGAAATGCTGCATAAGACTTGTGTATTGACGTGACATCTGTATTGCCACTTGCTGCCATCATCGAATGGCATAAAAACCCTGCATCCCTTTTCTCTTTACTTTTAGGCAGCATTTCCACTGCATGGTACGGTTCAACTCAACTTGCTTAGAACCTTTCTTTTTTGGGTTTTCCATTTGTAAAAGTTGCGACTAGTACCTGGTGCCTGGTGCTTTTTTTGGTATCGCATCGGTCAAGGTGTCAAGCAACCTGAGCTGATACTAAAAGATGGAGGTTAAACACTGCAGACCACTGATTAGTCAGAGAGAATCCTTACTAGCACATCTAGCAAATATAAAACATCCTGCACAAACTTGCCATTTTTAAATAGCCAAGCTTCCGTCAATAGCGAACCACTCAAACCAAATTTTTTGTAAAACTGCAGAACTACGCTGTGGTCGATTGACAAAGTATAGTCCTTCCTCTGTTTGGTTGCTAATGAGAGGATGCAGCGAGACTACACACTGTTTGTGTTGTATTAACGATGATGATGTGGCAGCTTCGCACAGTGTTGCTATGACGATCAGCTAAGAATCCTGGCTACATTGAGTGGGGACTATCTGCAGTGGAAAATTCAATTGAGAAAAGTACCTGGTACTGAAAGCAAGTTCTCACTGTGTTCTCGGTGCAGGTCGCAGTAAGAAGCGCGAGGATGACGAGGGTCCCAGCTCTGTGGTGGGTCTGTTGCCGGCTGGTGGAGTGATGAGCAGCCAGCCTCAGGGCAGCGCCGAGCTATCATGCAGCTGTAAGGGAAGCAGCTCCAGCCTGATTGGAGGCAGCGGGGCGGGTTGGGAGGGCACGGCCCTGCTCCACCATGGCAGCTACATCAAAGTGGGTTGCCTCCAGTTTGTCTTCAGCATCACGGAGTTCGCCAGTAAGCAGCCCAAAGAGGAGCAGACCACAGCGCCTGCCGCCAGCTGCACCAGCACCAACAGCAGCAGCAGTGTGGCCAGCACCACCAGCACCGCCCCCACCACCACCACACCACTACCCAACACTGCCACAGTGAGCAGCCCCTCCAGCCAGGATGAGACCGACACTGAGACTGTCCCTCCCCACCAAGTGCCCCTACTGCGCTCCGACTCTATTCCATAACCTGCCCAGGAAAACCCACCCACCCTCCTTTGTTTTGCACCTTCCGAGTCACAATGAAGGGAAAGTTGCACAGCTGGTTGGTCAACAGGGAAAAAGTTTATTTTTTCATTTTTAATGGTTTATATCTTTGCATGAACTTGAAGTATTATTGACAATCTCTTCTGTTTTTGAATGACTGACCAGTAACCCTCTGTTCACTTCAGACCGTTAGGACTTTGGCGAACATTATTTACTGATGCTCAACTTTTCTTTTGCCAGTATATTGGTCATGTATGGTGTAACATTATTTTGTCTGTCAGCCCATTTAGCACAAACCTTTTATTTTGTAGTATTGAATTCCATACATTCTACTTTCTTTTGCTGCTTTTGCACCATAGGTAGCTATATATGTATGAAAACATACATGCTTACACACTATATGTATATATAATGTAAATATATATAATTCATTGCTTCTCAATTGGAGAGACATTGGATTTCATGTAGATTTACCATTGTTTGGTTTTTAACTGTACAGTTCATGGAATTTGTGATACTGTGTAGAGTACCAGAAGTTTTGTGATAAAGCTTGTTCTTAGTCTGTACTTTCCGCTGTAGTAAAAGTGTAAATACCGTATTGTTTTAGCACTCATTTTAACATCTTGTGCTGCTCTGTATATAAGCACTCTTTGTCTGTACCTGCTTGTCTGTTCAAACATGTAAATACAGAAAGATTTTCTAAGAACAAACTCAAAGGATTTGTGTCCTCTGTTATTTTTTTGGCTTTTGTAGGGCCTTTATGGACTTAGTCATAACCTTTACCAGTAGTAACTCTGAGTATTGAAAGTGTTTGGGGAAAGGCTTGTGATTAATGTCATGTTGCTTGAAAAGGTCACGTAATGAGGAGAAAGTAGATTGCAGAAGTTGTGGCTGGTTTAGGGCAGACAGTGGAAGTGCTTTTTGACACTTGAGTCGCTATATAGACAGTTGAGTAGAATTCTATCCTTTATTGCATCAAATCGTTCTTAAAGTTAAGAATGAGTCGAGTGCATACAAGTTCCTGAGTGTCAAAGTGAAATTTGGGTATTTTTTAACACTACCCTATTTTACGGCTACATAATGTTTGTCTATGTGCAGACAGTATTTGAGATGTGGTGTGATATAGGAGCGAAGGAGAACACAAGCTTATTGTATATATTATTTATTGTTGGACTGTGGATGCTGGGAGCCATGTGCACAGCTGGGACACAAGAGTTTTTGTTCTCCCTGGGAACAAACAAATAGACAACTGCAGTGAGTGACTAATTGAACATGTTTTGTTATCTTTCGCTTTCTGTGTATTGTGTCACGTGACTTGTAACCGGAAGACAACACTGTTGAGAGAGGAGTGCTGGGAAGAGTTTGTGTTGGACTACAGAAAGTGTAGCTTAGTGTTATCTCAAAGATTTTCAATGTCATGGCTGATTTCTGCAACAATTTCTTTCACAGCATTTCAGAACTAGATAAAACTTCAAACCTTGAATGTTCAGAAGTTTAATAGATTGGAAATCCAAAACAGAATGGTCAAATATTATTTTTCACCCGTGCCCTTTGTCTTTGCTCAAGTTTAGATAAGTGAGTTGAGGAAAATCTCTTTAGTTTTGCAGAAATTTCAAGTGTCATGGATGTGTATAGAAAAGTCTTTCTGTTAGAACAGTCACCATTATGTCAAAGTTGCACCACAACCCACACTGATCAGTGTGTGCATCTTTTCCACCACTAGAGGGACGGGTGCAGTTCAATTCAATTTATTTTTGTATAGCCCAAAATCAGAAATTACAAATTTGCCTCAGGGGGCTTTACAATATGTACACATTTTACATCCTCTTGTCCCGGAACCCTCACATCGGAACAGGAAAAACTCCCCCAAAAAAAACCTTTAACGGGGAGAAAAGAGGAAGAAACCTTAGGGAGAGCAACAGAGGAGGGATCCCTCTCCCAGGATGGACAGAAGTGCAATAGATGTCATGTGTAGAACAGGATAACAGAATTACAACACATTCAATGTATGACAGAACCGCGGCAGGAGGCAAGACCAGGTCCAGGTATAACCCGGATACACAGGAACCTGTGAGGCGAGAAAGCACAGACACTCTGGTGAAGAAGCAGGTCAATAATGTGCATTAATGGTATCGGTAATATGAAATAGTAAGTGAGTAATAATACAAGTGATATTAGCAGTTGGAGTCAGCAGTTGGAGTCAGGAAGAAGGACCAAGGTCCAGATGAAACCATACTCCATGGAAACCTGTGAGGAGAGAAAGCACAAAGACTCCGGGGAAGAAACAAAGTCAGTAATGTGCATTAATGGTAACGGTAATGTTAATAATAGAGATAGTAGGAGTCAGCAGGGCCATGGCGGGTGGAAGGACCAGTGTCCAGATAAAACTGCGATCCATGGGAACCTGTGAGGCGAGAAAGCACAAATACTCCGGGGAAGAAGTAAAGTTAGTAATGAGCATTAATGGGACATCAATTCATACAGACAGAGATGAAGAAGAGGAGAGAGGAGCTCAGTGTATCCTCGGAAGTCCCCCGGTAGTCTAAGCCTATACCAGCTTATCTAAGGGCTGTTCCAAGGCAAACCTGAGCCAGCCCTAACTATAAGCACTATCAAAAAGGAAAGTCTTAAGACTAAAAATGTGGTGAGTGTGTTTGCCCCCCAGACTGAAACGAGGAAGCTGGTTCCACAAAAGAGGAGCTTGATAACTGAAGGCTCTGGCTCCATCCTACTTTTTAAGACTCTAGGAACCACAAGTAATCCTGAACTAATGATGATGGTGCCTGACCAGTTCGGGCTTTGTAGGTAAGTAAAAGGATTTTAAATTCTATTCTAGATTTTACGGGGAGCCAGTGCAGAGAAGCTAATACAGGAGTAATATGATAATCTTTTCTTAGTTCTTGTTAGTACACGAGCTGCAGCATTCTGAATCAACTGGAGACTTATTAGAGCAGCCTGAAAATAAGGAATTGCAGTAATCTAGTCTTGAGGTAACAAATGCATGAACTCATTTCTCTGAATCGCTTTGAGACAGGATGTGCCTGATTTTTGAAATATTACGTAGGTGAAAAAAGGCAGTCCTAGAAATTTGTTTTATCTGAGAGTTAAAAGACAAATCCTGATCAAAGGTAACTCCAATGCCATCTAGAGAAACTATATCATTAGATAACTGATTTCGGAGGTGTTCTGGGCCTAGTAGAATAACTTCAGTTTTGTCTGAGTTTACATCAGGTCATCCAGGTTTTTAAGTCCTTAAGACATGCTTGCAGTTTAGCAAGCTGGTCGGTTTCATCTGGTTTGATCGATATATATATAATTGAGTATCATCTGCATAACAATGAAAGTTTATAGAGTGTTTTCTGATAATATTGCCTAAAGGAAGCTTATATAAGGTGAACAAGATTGGTCCAAGCACAGAACCTTGTGGAACTCCATAACTAACGTTGGTCCTCATCGAGGCTTCATCGTTTACATACAAGCTGAGATCGATCCGATAAATAGTATCCAAACCAGGTCAGTGCGGTTCCTTTGATGCCAATATAATGTTCTAGTCTCTGCAACAGGATGTAATGGTCAATGGTGTCGAAACGCAGCACTAAGGTTTAACAAGACAAGAACAGAGACAAGTCCTTTGTCTGATGCAATTAGAAGGTCATTAGTTATTTTTACCAGAGCTGTCTCTGTGCTATGATGCTTTCTAAATCCTGACTGAAAATCCTCAAATAAACTATTGTTACGTAGAAAGTCACACAACTGATTTGCAACTGCTTTCTCAAGGATCTTAGAGAGGAAGGGAAGGTTAGAGATCGGTCTGTAGTTGGCCAAAACCTCTGGATCGAGAGTGGGCTTCTTAAGAAGAGGTTTAATGACAGCTACTTTGAAGGACTGTGGTACATGGCCTGTTAATAAAGACAGGTTGATCATATCTAATAAAGTCGTGCTAATTAATGGTAGCACTTCTTTAAGCAGTCTAGTAGGTATAGGGTCTAAGAGACAGGTAGAAGGTTTAAACGTAGAAATTGTTGAAGTCAATCTGTCAAGGTCAATGGGATTAAAGCCATCTAAATATATATCAGGGTTTACAGCTGTTTCTAAGCTTACCCTATTTGCGGAAAGATCGGTACAGGTCGAGGGCAGTACATTGTTAATGTTCTCTCTAATAGTTATAATCTTATCATTAAAGAAGTTCATGAAGTCATTACTACTGAGATCTATAGGGATACTCAGAGCTGCTTTAATTTGCGGGTTTGAGGGTTATACCATGGAGCGAACCTCCTTTGTTTTACTAACTTCTTTTTTAAAGGAGCAATAGAGTCTAGTGTAGCACTATTGACAAGATGATCAATCTGGGTCGGACTAAAGTTATCATAGGAGTCCTCTGTTATATTGAGACATGGTATTGAGTTAAATAAAGACGGAATCGCTTCTTTAAATTGAGCTACGGCATCATCAGATAGACATCTAGTGTAGTAACTCTTGCTTAATGGCGTACACTCCGTTAGTAGGAATTCAAAAGCTATTAGATAATGGTCTGATAAAAGAGGGTTCTGTGGAAAGACTATTAGATCTTCTATTTTAATGCCATAAGTCAGAACCAGGTCGAGAGTGTGGTTAAAACCAGTGAGTGGGTTTCTGTACATTCTGACAGAAACCAATCGAATCTAATAATAAGACAAATGCAGTACTGAGGCTATTATTCTCGACATCCACATGAATATTAAAGTCACCTACAATAATTACTTTATCTGTTTTAAGGACTAGACTTGATAACAACTGAGAAAATTTCGATAGAAATTCAGAATACGGACCTGGGGCCCGGTACATTATAACAAATATAACTGGCTGTATTGTTTTCCACGTTGGGTGTGAAAGACTAAGAACCAAGCTTTCAAATGAGTTATAATCTAGTTTAGGTTTAGGGTTTAATAATAGGCTTGAGATTCAGTGTTAGTATAATAAAAAGACACAGACAGCAATACACCATATTCTGTAAATCAATGCACAACCATCTATTTTATTTTCTAAATTATGATTTTGCCCTCTAACTTAAATGGGATATCGATAGCGGAGCTCGGGATCAAACCACCGATCCTCTGATTGAAGAACGACCCGCTCTAGCGCTGAGCCAAAGTCACCCCGAGCAGCACATGGAAAGGTCTGAGGATCCACAATAGTACTGGGTCACCCAGAATGTACTTTATCCACATGTATCTCGTTGCCTCTCGATACCTCTTTCTACCAGTGCCTCTGTGTTGTGGAAATTGTAAGCCAGAAGGGAGACGCTGTCTGAAGCCCGGCACAGTGGAAATATAATATTGATTCTTAATTAAAACCTTGAAAATACATTATGCAATATACTGCTTCTTTCACTTTGTCACTGTGCACAATTATTCCCTAATCGCGTCACAATCATTCCACAAAGGACTGATCAAACTGCCACTTATATGAAATCTTTTCACAAAAATATAAACCATGAAGGTCAAATGTAAGCGCCTATAGTGGACATAGAGCCTACTGACCACCACCACAGGAGAAAAACAAAGATGTCATGTAACTGAACAACACATTTATGATTTATTTTATTGGAGTGATACAACAATAATGTATAGTTTTACTTCAACATTACTATAAATGAACAAGGGGATGAGTAGATTAAAATGCACACATAGCCTATAACAAACTTTTTGGGACTGAAACAGTGAGACGTTAAGGCAGAGCCTCGGTCCGCTCTTGAACAGCCGTTTTAATTCCTCTGTGCCACCAGGTGTCGCCGTTCTTCCTGAGAAGGAAGCCTTGAAGCTTTAAATCTTTTCAGCAAATATAGTAAGAAAATCCAAAGCTTTCATGAGGCTTCACATAAATATAAACCATGAAGGTAAAATCTAACCCTAACCCTAACACAGCTTTTAGTCTGACTGGGTGATGTTTAAGGAGCTTTTTCTAGAGCACATTAAAACGTAAATGAAATCGTATACCTAACAAATAGACAATATTAGTTGAGATCCTGCTCAGATGTGCTCAGATGTGCTGATGTCCAGGGATAACTACTGTGAACTAGTCTAATAAGGACACAGATCTGTATGATGCAGTGACTGGCTTACATTGTCTTCACTTCACCTAATAACTGTTTTTCACATTTGTTTACACATTTTATGAATCTTTGGCTAATTTTCTCAAAACTGTAAGCTCACAGCTCTACAAGTCTCTTGCAAAAACAAACACTACATTCAAAATGACACACATGCCATCATATGAATCGATCTCTCTCAATGTGCTCAACACAAACATCTACTATGCAAATCCTATCATTAGGTTTCTTAGGTTTTTAAATGCCGGCCAAAGAACTTGTTTCAAAAATATCTTATTTGAAAATCTTGAATAGTTTTTAACTGTAGCTATGTCATTTAACAGATATAGTCATGGTTGATGAATTTGTGGAAAATATTTTTAGAGTCACAATACAATGAAAACATTTTCTGAAGCAGGGGTAAAATAATGCGTAAATAATTGGGTTTAGTGTTGAATTGAAGTAACCCAACCAAACAAATGCTTCAAAGACAGAAGCAGGTGTACTGAAGCCAGTGTAGGCATCAATTATAGAATTTGTAAAAAAGGGCATCCAACAAAAGATGAATGCACCAAGCACAATACCCAGAGTTTTTGCAGCTTTATGCTCAGACTGTTTAATCAGCCCACCTCTGCCTCTGTTAATTGAACTTTTGCTAATATCTTCAATTTTTTTTACATGCTCATTAGCCACAATAAATATGTTAGTGTACAGACAAACCATCAAAGTGCAAGGAAAGAAAAAGCCGATTACATTGTCTAGGAGTCCCCAAAGGGGGTTAAAGACAAGGTTACAGCTGCCAAGGCAACTTATTGATGCCATATAATCTTCTATCCCTGCTTCGTTGGCCTTTGAGTAAAGTAGTCCAAAAGAATAGACAGCAGCCAGTGCCCAACTAGCACATACCATAATCCAGGCCACTGACATTGTGAAAATCCTTGAATAATGCAGAGGATTGCATATTGCTTGTTGCCTGTCTATAGCAATGCAAATTAGGTGGAAAATAGAGACAGTGGTGAGAAACAAATCAAAACTGGAGTGCAGCAGACAGAAGTCATCCCCATAGAACCAGCAGCCACGAATGGTCCGGATGGCGCTGAAGGGCATCACAGTAACACCCACAAGAAGGTCCGCAAGAGCAAGAGACAAAATAAGCATATTGGTAGGATGATGCAACTGCTTGAAATGACCTACTGACACAATGACAACAGAGTTCCCCAAAATGGTAATGAGCATGCCCAAAGAAAACAATGAATAGAGGGCAACTTTGGTCCCCATATTGAACTGTGCTCCAACACATGAGGCATTTGACCCTGTAAAACAGTATTGCTCTTGAGAAAAGCCAAGAGACATCATAAACCCAAAGATCTATGCCAAAACCTTGACAAAGATACACAGGTTTGTGCTAGGGCGGGACACTGCTGATCTCTGTCTTTATAACAAAAGACAGCATAACACCTACAAATTTGACTAACAGAATAGCCATCCAATAAGAGGGTCTTATATCATCCTATGCAGATGATATAACCCAACACACAATATTCTTAATTTGTTTTGGTATAACAGGGTATTTCAAAAGTTGAGGAGGAAAATTCTTCTCATAAACAGCTGTAATATGGCACTATTGCAGAAATAGTAAATTAAGAACAAAAATATATTATATATAATATTAGTTTCATATATCGTTTGTACATATACTATGTATATATTTTTACTTCATATGTATATATATGCCTAACCTAAACCACTCGAGGTCAATGTCACACCATAAACATTCAAGGTCAATTCCTAACCTCAACCCTTTGAGATCAATGCCATAACTTAACCATTCAAGGTCAATGTACAACCTTCACAATTCAAGGTCAATTTCCAACCTCAAACATTTGAAACATGATTTTATTAGAGTCGTCATATACATGAAATGTAACCCATCCCTAGCTTAATGAAGTGGGCTGCTGAGAAGCGCCCGGGGAGCAGTTCAGTGACTTGCTCAGGGACACTTCACTCGTAGCAGCCAAGGATCGAACCACCGACCTTGCGGTTGCCTGGACGAACCTCCCTACCCATTCAGCCACGGCCGCCCGTGAATGCCTCACCCTAATCATTCCAGGTCAACACCTCACCAAAACCATTCAAGGTTAACGCCTGACCATAATGATTCAAGGTCAATGTCTCACCTTAACCATTCCAATGGGGGAAAAATCCTGAATTAGTGTGGGGTCGAGGATCCTTGAACGGGAGACCCACGAACGTTCCTCTGGACCGTATCCTTCCCAATCCACAAGGTATTGGAGACCCCGACCCCAGAATCCAGAAATTACATTACAGTCATTTAGCAGACGCTTTTATCCAAAGCGACTTACAATAAGTGTATTGAACATCGGTTTTCGAGAGAACTAGTCACCAGAAGTCATAAGTGCATCTCCTTTCTTCAAACAAGCATCTAAGAGCATAAACCAGCGGCAACGTACAGTGCAGAAACAAACGAATGCAATAAGTGCCACAAACTAATATGAATACAATAAGTGCACTAAGCTAGTATGAATACAATAGATGCTAAGTAAGTGCTAAGTGGAAGGCTTAGGGTAGGCCTTCTTGAAGAGGTGAGTTTTCAGCCTGCGCCGAAAGATGGGCAGCGACTCCGCTGTCCTGACGTCAGTGGGGAGTTCATTTCACCACTGTGGGGCCAGGACAGAAAACAGCTGCGACCAGGTCGATCGGCCGTAGGGACCTCTGAGCGACAGGGCAACCAATCACCCCGAGGCAGCAGAGCGAAGTGGTCGTGCGGGGGTGTAGGCCTGGAGATAGGAAGGAGCTGTTCCTTTCACTGCCCTGTAGGCTAGCACCAGAGTCTTAAACTGGATGCGAGCTCTTACAGGGAGCCAGTGTAGAGAACGGAGAAGGGAAGTTGTGTGGGAGAACTTGGCGCGATTGAACACCAGGCGAGCTGCAGCTTTCTGGACAAGCTCCAGAGGTCTGATGGCCGACGCCGGGGCTCTGGCAAGTAGTAAGTTGCAGTAGTCCAGGCGGGAGATGACAAGAGCCTGGATTAGCACCTGCACCGTCTCATCAGTGAGGAAGGGCCGAATCCTCCTGATGTTGTAGAGCAGGAATCTGCAGGAGCGTGTAACCGATGCAATGTTTGCTGAGAACGACAGTTGGTCATCCAGGGTCACACCCAGGTTTCTCGCAGTCCGAGTTGGCGTCACCACGGTATCGTCAATGGTGTGATGGACAGGTCTCGGTGCGGGCAACCCTTCCCAGGGAGGAACAGTGGCTCGGTTTTGTCCAGGTTGAGCTTGAGGTGGTGTGTCGTCATCCACTTCGAGATATCAGCCAAGCACGCAGCGATGTGTGCCTCCACTTGAGTGTCACCAGGGGTAAATGACAAGACCAGCTGGGTGTCATCGGCATAAGGGTGGTAAGAGAAGTCATGCGAGCGAATAACAGAACCCAGAGATGTTGTGTAGAGCGAGAAGAGAAGGGGGCCCAGGACTGAACCTTGTGGAACCCCCGTAGTCAGCATGCGTGGTTCCGACACGGCCCACTCCATGTCACCTGGTAGGATCAACCTGTCAGGTAGGATGCAAACAGGGAGAGTGCAGAGCCTGAGACGCCCATCCCCTCGAGGGTGGAGAGGAGGATCTGGTGGTTCACAGTGTCAAACGCCGCAGACAGGTCCAGGAGAATCAGGACAGAGGAGAGAGAGTTAGCTCTCGCTGCGTGAAGCGACTCCGTCACTGCAAGGAGGGCTGTCTCAGTCGAGTGACCCACTTTGAACCCGGACTGGTTGGGGTCCAAGAGGTTGTTTTGGTGGAGATAGGAAGACAGTTGGTTAAAGACAGCACGTTCAAGTGTTTTGGAAAGAAAGGGTAGAAGAGAAACCAGTCTGAAGTTCTTGACATCAAGTGATGTTTTTTCAGAAGGGGGGTAACTCTGGCAGTCTTGTAAGCCGTGGGAAAGCATCTTGAAACGAGAGATTTGTTGATGAGTTGGGTGAGGAAAGGAAGGAGTTCAATCGCAATAGACTGAAGAAGAGGGGAGGGGATCGGGTCAAGGGAGCATGTGGTTTGTACGGTTAACCGTATAAACTGGAGATCCGTCGATGAGTCGGGCGGGTGGTAGGGGTCTGGCTGGAGGGCTCAGGGCACTGGTGGACACTGGTTTGATTTGTGAGACATGAAATGTCGGGTGGACACTATGGACGAGGGGAGTTTCAGACGAGGGGCGTTTCAGACGGACTGAGGAAGGATTGATAATGGCCCGGATCTCAAACGGGCCGATGAACCGGGGGGACATCTTCCGGGATTCGGTCCTTAAAGGGATATCCTTGGCGCAGAGCCAGACCCTTTGACCGACTTGGTTATGCGGAACAGGGGTGCGTTGGCGATCCGCCAAGCGTTTATTTTGTTCTCCCCGCTGGAGTCAACCAGCGAGAATAGTAAGCACAGGGGCGGAGCTTAGAGTCTGAACGTTGTGACAGGATGGCTCCCTGTGTCAGAGGCGTCTACTTCGACGAAGAACTGTCGAGTGTCACTGGGATGATTCAGGATGGGGGAAGAGGAGAACCGCTCCTTGAGGAGTTGGAACGCCTGGCCGGCTTCTGGTGTCCATACTGTAGCGTGAACGGGTCCTGCCCCGGGAAAATCGGTGCAGGCTCACACCTAACACGGTGGTAATCCGACCAACCTTCATGAGCTAGTGTCCCACAGAGGTGTCAGAAAAAAACCTTCGGCCTTTATCTCACCCCATAGCTGAATCGTTAGGATTTCGGAATTATTGTCTTTCTGAGTCTTGTACGGCTACGCTCTAGGCACTCTCAGTAGGATGTAACACCCAGTATGAATAGTTATGCAGACCGTCTATACTTTACTATTGCCTATTTTATGTTTCTCATCATTTTTGACTAACACTGCCCAGGGAACTTACCTTCATGCGTCACTCACACATGGGTCATCCTGTTTTTAGGTCAGACAGAATGTAACTGGTTTGATCCTGTTTTGAACAGGAAGGATTATATGTTTGAGTAACCATTTTACATAAAGCGTATTTGCAATTTATGTTTAATCACTTATATCATGAAATGAAACAGGTTATATGCGTTAAAGGTTATACTTTTAAATCAAACAAGTTATATGTTGTAACGGTTATACTTTTATGCTTTCATATTTTCTACAATCTTCTTACAATGCAAACAGGGTTTTGGAGGAAGTGAGTCTAGAGAGGGGGCCTGCTACCTTGCTGTAGTTCCGGATGAATCGGCGGTAGAAGTTGGCAAACCCCAGGAATTGTTGAAGCTGTTTCCGAGAGGAGGGGGCCGGCCATTCAGTCACTGTCTTGATCTTTTCCAGATCTGTCCTAACTTGACACCTCTCGATAATGAACCCCAGGAACTGAACTGAGGTCACATTGAACTCGCATTTTTCAGCCTTAACAAACAGTTTGTTTTCCAGTAGGCGGTGGAGAACCATCCGGACGGTGCTCCTGAAGGTTTGCTGAGTAGATGAGGATGTCATCTAAATAAACAAACACAAAACGGTTCGGAAAGTCCTGGAGTACGTCATTTACCAATGCCTGGAACACTGTGGGGGCTCATGGGCTCATCTCCGCACCTGCCTGCAATCAGATCATCAAGCTCATGCAGTTCAAGTACCCCGTCTTCCTTCCCTCTCATCGCCAGATTGTTTCGTCAGCTCAGTGGTAGCTAGAACCTTGGCCGAGAAACAGACACAGACGTCTGTTTCTCGACCAGAGTATTTTCTTGTGTTCTCTATTTTTGAAATTACGATTAACCTCTTTTTCCTGTGTCTCAAGATCTCCGTGCCTACGTCGCAGCCCAGCCGCCGCCACTCATGCCGCCTCACCTCCCTACCTGCATTCTCCCCCTGCTCTACGAGTAACCTATTAAAACCCATTCCTTCACCGGTGAAGGAATGGGTTTTAATAGGTTACTGCCGTCTCTGTGTCAGCTTATGGGTCCAGTATAACCAACCATAACATGTACTTTTACATCCTCCTCTTCACAGATTAATCAGATCCCTCTCAAATTGTGTCAGAAAAGCCTTAAGACCTTGATAATGCTTCATTGTGAAGATTGTAAGAATTTGTAAAAGGACAGCGACGTGGCGGCTCGGCAAATTTCGATCCTTCGCCATGAAAGAATAAACATAGTCAGATCTTTTCCAGATTTCACATCTTTGATGAGACTCCAGTCTTGAAGACATCTACAAGCCAATTATGTGTAATAGTCATAGCGCCACCTACTGGTAACAGGAAGTTAAAGTCTCTAAACTTTGGCTTGTTTCTCTTAATAGGGAAATCAGATCAACATCAAATTAGTTCCACACAAATGTAAGAAGTTCATAATGCCAGTTCATGAAGCTTTTGATGTTTCGTTGAACGCCGTTGCCGTGAAAAACGAAGGTGCTTTTGAGCGTCTAAAAATGCTCAAAACATAAGCAAACTTGGCAGACAGATTGAAAGCCCAAAATCTAGTTACTTATTATGGTTTTAATGCTTCAGAGTGGCAAGTTGGCTCGATAGTACCCCCTACAAGATTTCGACAAAGCAGCCCTCGCAGTACGTTTAACATAGATTTACAAAATTTGGTAGACACATATATCACGTGCAGTGGTGTATAAAGTACTCAAAAGCCATACTTGAGTAAAAGTAAAGATACCTTACTGGAAAACTACTCCAGTAAAAGTAAAAAGTCACCTATTAGAATACTACTTGAGTAAAAGTCTTAAAGTATCTGATATTTATTGTACTTAAGTATCAAAAGTAATTTTCTGATATTAAATGTACTTAAGTATTGAAAGTAAAAGTACAAGTAAATGCTGTTAATAAAAAAGCAAAGCGTCAGAATTTTGAGAATTATGAAGTTTATTCTTTTAAGTACTGTGGCCACCATCACCAAGGACAAGGAGTTGTGTTGAAAATAATTGGGTTGGCTGTGATCCATCCAGGAGCAACAATGTTCAACATAATATATTGTACATAAGTATACTTTTGCATCTACTATGAACTTATCATCATAATTCTCCGAAAAGCAATATGACACTATGAAGGAGTTGTAACAGTGCTTTTATAAGTATGCTCATTCTGACTAGAGGATGTAGAGGGCAAATGCATAATGTTGTGTTCAGCAAAAAATATCCACTTGATGCATCAGGTCAGTGTTTTGAGAAAGGACACCTGCCTTGTAAACTGAATTGAACACAATAGGCAAAGGTTTTGCTCAAGCTGAATCTGCAATTGGGGGACTGCTACCATCATAACTCCATCTGATCATCCACAAAATGATTCAAATATCAAAACATGATCAATACTAAAGCAGCAACCCAGTCATTACTTGAAACTGAAAAATGTCCTGTTCATCTTCAAAAGAAGTTGGTTTTCAAAATTGCGAGAATTCTGTCTCGCTCTTCTTGGGCTGAAGACTAGTCCTGCGATGCTAAACAGCCTTTCACAGGCGCTGATGCAGGTAGAGGTGTGTTCAGCTTCACAGACAGCTTGCGCACAGCTGGGAAGGATTTCCCTAATGCTGCGCTCTCGCGGCTCCTGTCAATCCTATGGTGTGGTGGCTAGCTATAGCTCACGTTAGCCAACTAGTGCTGCACAACTGTCAACACTTCCTCAGCTCAGTAACTCGCTAGCGATCCATGGGTGTTGGTCTTCGTCACCACCGTCGTTTGTTGCGGGAGTAGCAGGTGCTTCCATTTCTGCTTCCATCATGAAATCAGTCATCGTAGAGTGGAATTATACTAATGTAGTCGCTCGCTAGCTAGCATCCTGGGCATCACTGGGAATCAAAACACCGCGGCTTTGAGAGCACTTGTTTGCAATTGCGCATTAACGTGATTAACCAATGATTTAACTTGCAAGCTAGGACCACTGATTCGCCAAACCTGCTTGCTTGCAGTCTGTGTTCCACCACAGTCCCCGACGTTGGTCTCATGATTCATTTTGTTTCTAAAGATAGATTTGATTTTATAGCGAGTAACGAAGGTTTCAGGGGAAATGTATCAGAGTAAAAGTATCAGTTTTCTTTGCAAAATGTAGTGAAGTAAAAGTAAAAGTCAACAGAAATATAAGTAGTAAAGTAAAGTACAGATATCCAAAAAAACGACTGAAGTACAGTAACGAAGTATTTCTACTTCGTTACTATACACCACTGATCACGTGTGGACTTAAATATCAGTCTCTTGGGGCCTTATCCTAAACCCAACCGGAAGTCAGCCATTTTGAATTTTGTATGAATTTCTAGTGTAGTTTTTGATATTTCCAGGCACTGTACTTAAGCTCCTCCTAGGGAATTAATCAGATCAACTTCAAATTTGGTCAGTACAATCTAAAGACCTTAGTGATGAAAAGTTACTCAAACTTTGTTATTTCGTGAAAGGCCGTTGCCGTGCCATGAAAACCGAAGGTGTTTTTGTGGTGTTTTGCTCCAACCAGAACCAAACATTTGCACACACATTTAAAATTGTGCATGTAGTCTTCTGATGGGATTGTAATGCTTCAGAGTGGCAAGTCGGCTCAATAGCGCCCCCTATAAAGCGTTGTAGTCAAGTTTACAATCTAAAGACCTTTGCAGTTAAAAGTTTCTCACAGCTTTACGTTTGATGGAATGGCGTAGCCGTGGCGTGGCAGCCATGTACAATGCCATGGTGTTAAACAACATGCCATTAAACAACATGCTGATGTAACTCCACTGGACTTGCTCAAATCTGTCCCAAACTTGCAATACTTGATAACAGTCATGGCGTGAGGATGTCTACAAGCCAATTTTCACTCAAAGTCATAGCGCCACCTACTGGCAACAGGAAAACAGGGTTATGTGACAAACAGAATCCGATTTACATGACATTTACATGATGTGGTCTATTCTTGATATAGATCAACATAATGCATGTTTGTGCGACAGCTACTGGTGGAATATTTGCACTACATAATTTCCAGCATCACAGAGTCCAGCGGGAAATACGCTACACTCCGGGACGCGGTCTCCGATTGTCGAAGACATTCACGGCCGCATCTGTCAGAGTAGCTCTTTGTAGTTATAAAATCCTAAACATAACTCTCTATATCTGAAGGCCACCATAGTTCTCTGACCCACTTGGAAACGGAGGGGTGAGCGGAGGGTCATGTTTTTGCTTGCAATCTGCAACCTCACCACTAGATGCCACTAAATATCACTGTTCTTTTAAGTGTGGAAACACAAAAAACAATAACACACATATCATAGCTCTGTTTGATTTTAAATATTCTAATATCAAAATCAGGCTTATTTTCAGTCATTTCTGTTTCGTATTTCATGTCTGACCAAAGTTACCATGGAAACTGATGTCCAGCCTGAGCCAATTGAGGCTTTCTGGTATCAGGGTTTGTGAGGTCAACCTTTAAATGTTAAAGCGTATGCTTTAACATTAAAGTGCATTCAAAAAGTATATATGTTGACTGGTGTCAACATATATACTTTTGAATGCACTACAATTTAAATAAAATCTAATAAAGAACTTTGATCCATTGATGTAGTCTCACATGTTCACCATAACATCTCTCATTAAATATCACTAATTGAAATCAAATAATAAAGAGTATCCAGGCTATCCTTGGTTCCCAGAAGAAGATTAAGGCTTATTGTCACAGGAGTGCTGGCTTTCCGTAGACCCACCGCAGAACCTGACCAAAAGTACTGATGTTCTGTTGTTGCCGTTCTTCTGCTTTGGAAAATGAAAGTCTTGCAGCTAGAATGTTCAGTCACTGGGGCCCCTAAACATTGGTCTTTACTGTTGGCCTCTTAGCAGCTTGATGGGAGCAACATTACACATATACCTTATTTTCAATAATTTTGTCTGTATCCACTTTTTCACTCTTTTTTTGGCTTTGCTTCAATTCATGCTGAAAAGTGTTGTTTCTGAAATGTCAGATTTAAAGATGTTACCTGAAGTGAATAATCTAAGTGCCTTCCTGAACCAACTATAAAATAATGCATATATTAAAGGATTCACAGTAGAATTCAAGTAGCCCACCCATACAAGTATTTTAAACAATGCTGGTGGTGTTGAGTAACTGATAAAGGGATCAATGATGTTACAGACAAAAAAAGGAGTCCAAAAAGAAAGAAACGCCCCCATTATGATAGCAAGTGTTGTAGTGGCTTTTGTCTGGCTCGTATTTGATATTCTTTCTGAGTTTGCGTTCTGTATTCTGTGCAACTGTCTCCGTGCCACTAAGAAAATCTTAAGGTAAACGCCAAGCATTATTATTCCTGGAATATAAAAGGAAAGTGCTGATGAGACTGTACTTGACAGTCCACTCTGAAATAAAACACATTCCCCTTCACACACAATGTGGTTATAGTAGAATTCCTCAATCCCCCAAAGATTTAACTTGAGAAAAATCATTCCAAAGCCAATGAGAGCTGAAATACTCCAACTAAGCAGAATCATGATCAACACAACATTAACAGATATTTTTCTTCTGTATACTAGAGGTTGGCAAACAGCATAGTGGCGGTCAAGTGATATAAATGCCAAATTTAGAATTGATGTTGTACACAACATGACATCAGAACTCATGTAGACTTTACAGAAGACATCACCAAAATACCAGCAGGACTGTACACATTGAAACATACTGGGGAACATGACCAGCAGCCCTAAAAGAAGGTCGGATACAGCCAGAGAGGCAATCAAGTAATTGGTTGGAGTATGGAGCTGCTTAAAATAGACAATTGAAATAGTGACCAAAAGGTTACCAAACACTGTTAGAATGACTGTGACCCCTAGAATCATGTAGACAGTGATTCGTATGGGCAAAGGATAGATGGTCCTCAGACATGATCTGTTTCTGGACTCGTAGCAGAGCACTGGCTCCATCTGTTTGGAGGGAGGCGAAAATGAGGTTAATACATTTCTTTATTCAAAATAAAATCAATGCTGAAATGATGAAAATGACTTTGTTAATTTAGCAATGATCTTAGTGTAAAAGTCAGTCAAGTACTTTTCTCGTTTATTGCAATGTAGTGCTGGTCACGATGGTGAATCATTAAAAGTCAGTAAAATGCTAATTCGTACAGAAGGCAGTAAGGGGAAATCCTGTGAAAATAAGAAGCTGTTACAAACTCAAAAATATGTGACAAATCGCTAAAACATTGGCTGAGGTAGAAAACGTGGCATAGTTCCAAGTCTTGTCAATATACTGTAAATTGAACTGGAGCAGGAAACTTAAATTCTGTCTACTTGGCACAAAACTTATACAGGTAAATCAGAATCAAACTGAAATGTTACTTTAAAAAAAAAAAGAAGACTGATAAAAATGTGAACATCGAGTCTTAGCTGTTTAATGACTGTGGCTTCTCTTGATAAACCCATACATCTTAGAATTGCTGTATGCTGTATGAAGTGCATTTATGGCACTGTCAGTGATGATTAGCTATCAACCAAGTAACCTCACTTAAAAATAGGATTTGCAATCAATGATTAAATTAAAACCAAATAAAAACCACTGAAGTATGACCATTAGGTAGCTCCTCAAAACATATTTAAACACAGTTGCAATCTCACACTTACATAGTCAGCTGGACAGATGTTTTTGCCTCATATGCGGTCAGTTTCAGGTTGTATTTATGAGTGCTCTGTCTCTCTAGCTAGTGTTGTGGAAGATTTCTATGTTAATCGGGAGAAGAGTTTTTGTTCACAAATCAATAATAAAGTTAACAAAATTCAAGTTTGTCTTTGTCCGTTTATTCTCTTGCAAGAGGGAAGAAAACCCAACAGCTACGTATTGAGTAGACTGTGGCAAAGCTTCGACGAAGTATCAGACACCACATTATTTTATGCATACAAAGGCCCCCTCCTCTAGATAAATCATACATAGGGGAGTACAGGTCTTTTGACACAGGCTGTCTTGATCTGCTCATTATCTAGTTTCTGCTAGATGTGTTCAACTGGGAATCAGTTACGGTTTCAAGGTAAGACGAGACTTTCACCTGCAAGTTCCTCATTACTGCATAGTTTTAACCACACGTAAGTTTTGGGTTCACAACACGGACACACAGTGTCTGTATTTGACACACAGAGTTCAATATATTTTGCCATTACACTAGTCCAGGGGTAGGCAACCTGCGGCTCGGGAGCCCCTCTGTTGCGGCTCCCCGAGTCTACATCAGGGGTCCCCAACTGGCGGACCGGATCCGGACCCAGGTCCTAAATCTGATAGACAATACGGAATTATACATATTAGGCACATATTAAGCGCCTTTAACCGGCACCTCTTATTCAGCCGTTACGGTACTTGTTCGGCGGTGCAGGAAACACACAGACCAACGCATTGCAAATCACATCAGGTGATGCAGCTCAGCCAATCAAATATGGGTATTCTGACAAGTTTCCTGACTCGAGCGAGGTTTACACACACCGTGACACACGGGGGAGAGATGAGGAAATAGAAAGAGCAGGAATATTGCGCTAATCGAAGAAGTTATCTCACATGACGTTCACCAAAAAGAGAAATGTGTTCAGAGAGAATATAATTTATAAGCAAGAATGAACAGAATCTTATATGTTGATTATTCCCACAGTTAAATCCTCTACCCCGATTTCTGAACTGTTTACCTCTACCCCTGTTCTCAAGTTTTTTTCTCCTCTTCATAAGAGTTTGATATTGTTATAACAGGTAAAACAGCAATAAAATGTGAAGAATTGTCTTTATTCTTGTTCTATATTTTCAGAAATACAACAAACTATAGTTTTTGTATATATAATATAACTATATAGAAAACTATATAAGCTGTGATATCAAATAGCTTTTATAGCTCCACACAAATTTTATTTGGTGGAAAATAGGGCAAAATGGCTCTTTGGATAGTAAAGGTTGCCGACCTCTGCACTAGTCACTTCAAAAATGTTAACAGACCCTAAGGGAGTAAGGTTGGGCATACTGTCCCAGTGACTAATGTCACTGAATATCACTTCACAATTCATTACATAGTTTTTAAAAATGACAAACAGACAATGCAAACAGACAATTGCCTTTGCTTCCGGCACGCTGTCAGCCGCTGTTGTGGAATATTTCTTATGACTAGTCGGGAGAAGAAAGTGAAGGTTTTCTATCAATATAAAGTAAACAGAGTTTTGATGAACGATCAAGGTTTGTAAAGTCAATTTATTTGCTTGCAAGCAAAGAGAACAGTCTCACAGACACATTGCAGTGATCTGTAAGAGTGGTCTACCTAACAGTCACAATGCATGGACATTTATGCTCAGACAGCTTCCTGTTATCTGCTTAGCTAACAAGAATACACAAAGAACACAATAAAAGGCAGGTCATCCTTCAAGCCTTAGTATACTTCATTTAAGACAGTCAGAAAGATGCTTTATCTCCTGTTTGCAAATCCCTTTGTTCACAGTTTGCCTTACAATAAACCGTTTAAACACACAGCAGATGCTTCCTTTGAAGCCACTGTGACATTGTTAAAATGACCATTGCAGAGACAGAATAGACATTCTTTATCCTCACACATCATATATGCATGCAAAGGTTTACGCCTTTACAACTTCAGATAATGCGTCACAAAGGAAGTCAAAAGTATTTCAAACAGAGGATCTCTGTTAGTCAAGGCCTCTCTGTGTCTCTGTCTTACGAAGAAGAAAGAAACAGTGCACAAGATAACAGATAACAAGACACCTGGATACTAAACTAATTAAAGTCATCTACTGAAACTACAGTTTGGTGTCTGCTCTTTTAGGACTTACATTCTTTAAACCTTCACATGAGACTATAACATATTTTCCCATTACACCGCTGAGAGTAAGTTCTCCACAACAGAAAAAGAGGCCCTGGCATGGACAGTGAAAAGATGGAGAACTTATGTGTGGGACACATATTTACACTCAACATTCATTTAACAGAGGGTTGCACAACAAAATGCAGAAGTAAAGAACTATCACTACTATAAGTGGAAGCTAATTGTCGTCAATTGCAACATCAGTGTGCAGCAGCAGAGCTATGCCTCTACCATTTTGGAATAAAGGAGACTACCAAAGTAAAAACATTTTTACAGAAGTAAAACAAATATAATATAATACAAGAGGTTGTGCCCTCTGCTTTTGCTCTGTGTATTCGTAAATAGCCTATGTAGTATTCTGTGTATTGTCCAAGCAAAACGAATGATACCAGTTTGTCTCACAGGGCGCGGTGGTGCATCCATCTTTATTGTTATCGCGTGTCACACTACTGCGCACATTGTTGACATCATCACAACACGATAGTTACCTGAACTGGAAGTATCCAGGATACCATATCCCCTTTCTTTTGAAACAAAAAATGTGCATTTTCTTAATGGGACTTGATCATACAAACATTTCATGCTAAAACAGCATTTCAACTATTTCAAACTTTTTTCATGAACATATCCTTCAGTTCTTCTGTTGGGTATCACAAGTCACTATGCGGCCTGATCTTGTCTGGTGCGGTCTGGTGGCTTTTTGGGACCTGCATGACCTGCAGTGTCCTGCTGTACTGTTTGAGACTCAGTGTCCTCAGGCTCCATCTGGTGGTTGTTTGGTGGAAGTACCTGGCCTGCGCCACTTTCACACGTCTGCAGGAGGTGACGCCGGTTACGCCTGAGCATGTGACCTCCATCTGTGCGAATGTTGTAGGATCTCTGGGTACCTGCTGGCTCGACGACTGTTGCGGGTTCCCATGTCCCTGTGAGAAGCTGGAAACGGACCATAGCTCCTTCTAGTGCCGGTAGTGTCCTGGCATTCCTGTCGTAGTATTGTTTTTGTCTTTGTTGGCACAGTTGCCTCCTGCAGTGAGCTGTGACAGACAAGTTCAGGTTGCAGTTGTTTTTCCGTGATTGGTAGGATTGAGCGCAGACGCCTGCTCATTAGCAGCTGCGCTGGCGACTTCAGTCCATCAAATGGTGTGTTCCAGTAACTGAGGTACGGGTATGTCCGCTGTGCTTGAGGGCTTTGTCTGAACAGTCTTTTCAAACCGTTACTCTGTGGGTGCAGCGGGCTGCTCATGGTATGCTCAAAGTCCCATGCATGAGCAAAACCTCTGAACTCTTGTGAACTGTAACAAGGTCCATTGTTATGGAGCTAAATCCAGGTCAAAAGTTTTGTTCATTTGAAAATAAAATGTGAACCTGAAAGTTCAAGTTGTGGTCTTGAACATTGAAAAATACAGCATTTTGTATTCAAAATATAAATAAGTGAATGAAAATTTGTTTTGGGTTGAATATAATTTTGATTCAGTTCTGGAATTTTTTCGAATACATTTTTTTTTTAATTTTTCACTTTCATATATATTTTGATATTTTAGTTCTTATATTTTTCAGTTTCAGATTTTATATTTCAGATTCAAATCTTTTTTTCAGTTCAGATCGGTTTTTTTCAGTTCAGGTCGTTTTTTTCAGTTCAGACTTTTGACCCTGATCTAACGTGGGGGGCGTGGTATCAACTGAGAGGGGCGTGCCATCATAACAACGAGGGCTGAGGACCGTCCTCAACCACGTTGCCTTCAGGTAACGTGGGCACCGCGAGAATTATGATTCAACACTTTCTATACACCATATTCACGTGATTGGAAGTAAAAAAGATTACGCTTGTAAAGTAAAGCAATAGAGGCTTCTTAGTTTGCTTAACTCGTTTAATGGATCACCGTGTGTTTCACTATACATGCATATGCATATACTACCATATAACCCCCAGTATATGCGCAAGCGCATTAGACTACCGTATATGACATCTCCCCCTCTTTTGAGTGTTATGTCAATAACATCAAAGGAACACTTTAACTGAGAATGGCTATTCAGACATTCTTTCCAATCAACAACAAATAAACATTATCAACATCAATGGCCTTGAACTTGATTAATGAAAACATTCTTGGCAAATGCTTTCGCTTTCGTCCGTCTTGCGCCGGTCCAAGAATTTCACCTCTAGCGGCACAATATGGCCATTGATACGCCCCCCCAAAGGCCATATAATCTGCACTTCTACAGGTCAAGCCTGTCGACTTGCTTGCACACCCGTCCAGATCTGGTCACAGTCTGACCGGGTAGAGGGGTTGTGGGTGTAGCCACACTCTGACTGACAGGAACAGTCTCTAACATGTTAGCTCCGTCAGAGTGTGTGTCTGTCCCTGTGATCTCCTCGTGCTCTGCTGGGATGGGCTGGGGAACCGGCACTGGTTGGAGGTGACGGCAGTTCCGCCGCAGCTCTGCTCCATGCTGCGTCCTGATGATGAAGGATCTCGGGGTGGTGCTCTCGCTTGAGATCACCGCTGGCAAAGACCATGACTTTTCATGGTCCAACTTGGAGAATACAACATCTCCTGGTCGCAGGGCCTGGCTCCATGGCGGCGGTTGAAGTAGTGAGCCTGTTTAGCCTTCTCCCTCCCGTCCCTCTCTTTCACAGCTGTCCTGCTGGGCCATCTGGGTAGGAGATTTTTCTCCAGAGTGGGGAATGTGATTCTGATTTTCCTCCCCATCAACAGCTCGGCTGGACTGAAGCCTGTGGTGGAGCAGGGAGTGGACCTATAGCTCATCAGAGCCATCACAGGATCTTCTTGCTTGAGAATTTTCTTTGCCGTCTGTACGGCTCTCTCTGCGTGCCCATTGTCCTGTGGGTGGTGAGGGCTGGATGTGCAGTGCTTGAAGTCGAGCTGCCTCGCAAACTCCTTGAACTCCGCACTTGAAAATTGGGGTCCACCTCATCTGGAATGCCAAACCTGGCGAAGACTGTTTTCAGTCTTTGGATAACTTGTGCATTCGTTGTCGAGGGCAGCTGCAGTATCTCTAGAAACCTGGAGTAATAATCTGAGATTACCAAGTAGTTGTGGTGGTTGTGCTCACAAAGGTCCATTGCAATTCTCTTCCAGGGTCGCTCCGGAAGCGGTGTGGAGATGAGTACCCCAGTATATGCACAAGTGCATTAGACTACCGTGTATGACAATAGCTATTTTATAATTTAATAATTTTTCATTCACATGTATTCTAATTATTTTTCCCCTTAGTTTATTTTCTCATTGCACTTTTTCTCACTATTGTCTTCCTCAGTTGCTCTGCTTCCAGCGCTGCAGGCTGGAAGCAGCGCTGCTTCCAGCGCAGCTTGTTTTAAGTAGAGCTTTTAACCAATCAGATTTCGCCCCTATTTTTCTAAGTAAGAAGAGAGGCCCGCTAGGAAGCCGTTGCAGTTTAAGTAAATGGGGACGATATTGTTGATTGTCATAGTCTTCAACCAATCAGATTTTTAGTTTGACATGTCAGAGCTGTCAGAGCTGGCCTACAAGTACGTCAGCATTAACGTGCAGCTCAGCATTAATGTGCGGTGTGATTGGTCAATGGGCTAGCGTGACTGTTGTGGAGCTGAAAGCTAGCTAGCAGAACTTAGTAGTACTAAGAGTTCAAGTTGAAAAATATGTAAGACGTTATGACATTGACATGACATTTTTAGCATTTTGCTTGGTGTAGCGAGGATCGAACCGTTGACCCTGCGGTTACCAGACAACCCTCTTAACCCAGTGAGCCACGGTCGCTAGATTTGCTAACCAAGGCAGCAACAAGACACCATAGCACGACAGGACACTTACAAGCTACGGTGCTTTTGAAAACTTTTGCTGAGACCCGAGTGGATCTACAACTCAACGAACTAAAACCGCACCGATGTTCTGTACAACCGCGGTATTAAACTATTTGTAAACAAAGAAAGGAGAATATACTTTGTCTTTAAGTGAACAGCAGCTTTGGTAAGTAAACTGCTTTGTTTTTACATCTGCAGTAGCGTTACTACTGTGTTAATTTTTGTATCGTGCCGTTTTTATGATATGGTTAATATTGTTCTCTCTAATGTGAATAATATTTGAATGGCCCGTGCTCTTCAGTGTGTGGTAGAATACGTGTTATAGCACCGCAGTTTTGCTGGATTGATTTGTCATGCTTTGTTGTCATATAAATATATGTGACTGGTTCTTGTAATTTTGTTCTTGTCATTGTGTTAATTACATTGATTTTGACTATATGCATTGTCCGTTAATGACGAAGCATCCCGTCATGCGCGTATTCATGTATCTGTTTTCTTTTATAAAGCAAGAATTATGGTCTGGAGAAATGGGGATTGCGTGGCGATTGCTTTAGCCCTGTTTGAATCAGTACGTAACAGCTGCTTAAACGCTACGGGGAGAGTTTTCAGCGTGTGTGCTGGTGTTGGTTTTCCTGCTAAGCTAATTTAGAATACTGTGTCTTCCAGAACACACGTGCATCACCAGAGTACAATGTTTTACTTCCGTGATGGTCAGACACTACTACTGAAAGTCACACAAGAGTACAAGGTGGTCAACGCGGCGCAAAATATGGACTGGGAGTCGTTACATAACAAGTACGGCGACATATTGGACCATTTCCGTGAGCATTATCCCACGCCGGTGGACGCCATGACAATGGGAAAAGAGTACCCACACAACAAAGAAGAACTTACCAAAGGTATGGAGCCCCAGCTAAAAAGTTGTGGCTTGAAGTTTTAAAGGTTCTGTTTCGTGTCTTTTACCTTCTTAATGTGTATCTTTTTTTTCATTTTGCACAAACAACCTTTGTTCCTCGGGGGGGGGGGAATAGTGGGGTGTGTAGAGCGAAGATGAAACTGTTATGATCCAGATAACCACCCACAACTTAGCAATGCTTCATTCCAGTATATCTTTGGTGTTAAGTAGCCAAAGTAGAGTAAACTACATTATGTTTTGTGTTCACAGTTCAGCTAACGGCAAAGATTAAGGCCATACGAGTCCGCTACAGACAAGCGGTGGACTCTGGCAAAAAAAGTGGCCATGGACGAGTCGTTTTGCTGTATTTTGAGCTCTGCGAGTCGATTTGGGGAGGCTCTCCAGCTACCAGTGCCATTAGGTAAGGGATCGAGACAGAAGACATGGCAGTGGAGGCCCAGGGAGCCAACGGCAGCACCTCTGACTCTGACGGAGGCAAGTCGCCGCCAGAGACTGGATGCATCCCTAGGTGGCCACAGGAGGGAAAGGCTTAAGAGGAAACTCTCCATGGACACAGTGGCACAGGAAGATCTTGAAATTAAGAGGCGGCTCCTTCAGCGTCTACAAGCCACAGACGCTGAGGTTGTCGAGACAATGGGCCGGTGGTCATCCACAATGGACCGCCTCTATCTCCCTTTATCATTTACACACAATAACCACCAACTAAGATACTCCAAAGCTACACGGTTATTATCACACAAAAAGACTTTAAAAAATGAACAGTTGAAAATCAAACATCTACAACCTGTAGAATTCACAGCCTACTTTGCAAACGGTTTGTCTTCTGATAAATGGCCATCTACAGCAAAACACATCTATAATATGCTATAAATGCTAAAAAAATCCCATTTGTTGAATAATGTTTCAAATAATTAATATGCTATTGTCTAGCAAAGTATTCCTTTTAACTTCTACTCCAATGCTACACAGTTATTATCTCACACACAAAAATACTAGTTAAAAATCAATCATCTACAACCTACAAACATGCAGATGGTGTGTTTTTTGCTCGTAAGTTTAGATAAAGTAAACAATAAAATAAGACTGAATGCACTTTCTTCATCACCGGAGTGAGGTCAGCCAGCATGCGTCAGATATTCAGGGTTTGTGTTGTATCACTGTACTCTGCAGGCCCCTCTTTCGTACATCAGACTCAAGACAGATTAGGCAAAAAAAAAGCATTTATAAGGAACACTAGCAAATACAAGTTTTACTATGTTATGGGTCAAGAAATGTGGTGAGCACACGTCTAACGTGCTTCCCCTCGGTTTCATTGTTGTCTGACCTCGTGGCTCTGCTAGGTGGCTGGAAGTCCCTGTCGTACTGCAGAGCAGCATTTATGCATTGTTCCACTAACAGTTTCTTTGTGAACCTCAATTGTGGAGCACAAAACAAGCATAGATGACAAAGGGAAGGTCCTCCATGTTTATGTCCATTGCCCTCCTTAAAGTAGCAAATCTTGCCTTCAAACTGAATGTCTGAATGAACATCCAATCACCATGCGTGCCTTGCAAAGTGATAGCCCATAATACTGCTCCTGTGGTGTAACTCCGCCATTGGGGTATTCTAGGGCTGCAACAACGAATCGATAAAATTCAATTATTAAAAGAGTTGGCAATGAATTTCTTTATCGATTCGTTGTGTCGCGCGATTATTACGCCACTCAATAAGTCGCGGAGATGTTTATGAATATAAAAAAAAAAAAGTTGAGTTGAGCGCGGGCAGAGCAGAGTGGAGGTAGAGGCGATAGAGGCCGGGTATCGCCGGGGACTATTTGTGTTCATTCGCGCTGGACGCACCGGAGAGGGGCGTGGCTTATCGCCCTGAAAGCCGTTCAACTGTCTGCCATTAACCATGGAAAAAATAACCTCTATTTCTGCTTAGTACGTGTTGTGGAAGTCACAGATATCCCGGGAAACTAACTGCTGTCATGTCTGGTTCATAACATTATCCAGAGGAGCTCTTTGTATTTTATCGAAGTGTATTCACTGTGTCTAGCAAGCCACACGTCTCTGTTTACTACAGCTGTATGAACAGAAAATAAACTGATTTGGCTGTGATTTAACGGCAATAAACCGACAAAAAGGGACTCCGAAATAACTATGTAATGATGCTGATTTGTACTTGTCTTCTCAATGGAGCTTGGATGCTAGGCTATGCTAACATTGTAGCAGCTCCACCAACACTCAGAATAACGTCATGTAGACGTAAATACGGCAGCGTCTATTTATTGTTTGTACCATATGGTTTACACACACACATTTATACACATAGTTTGGTCCGGTCTCTATTGATATGAGGTATCGTAGACCTCTGGGTGAATACAGACGGCTACAGTATTTATTTCCTGATTCAACAACGGCAGTCAATGATGACAGGAGAAACATCTCAACACTGATAGGCTATCGCGCTGGGGCGAAGTCATCTAAGGTGTGGGATGACTAAATAAATAAATAAATCGAAAAAGTGTGTTAATTGCAAGATATGCAAAAGCGACATGGCATGGCACGGGAGCACCACGGTGATGATTCAGCACCTAAAATGTAAACATGTTGGAGTCCTTGATGAGGAGGAAGGGAGTTCAACAGCAGGGTAAGTCACTACAGAATCCTACTTTTGCTCCGTTTTGAAGTGAGGAACGTAACGTCCCTCCAGTAGCTCTTCTGGTGCTGGTGTTTACTCGTTATCCAGCTTGACAAGCATGACAAGTTAGCGTTAGCTCGTTTAACAGTAGTAAAGCAGGGGTGGTATAGTTTGTAAGACTAAAGACACGTTTTTATTCACTCGCCTATTTTGGCCCATTAATATCCGATTCATCGATTAATCGAAAAAATAATTGCCAGATTAATCGATTATTAAAATAATCGTTAGTTGCAGCCCTAGGGTATTCCTTCATGAGATACGGCATCAGGGATCACCCAGCAGAAAAACAGGGACAGCATCTTCGCCCTCTATCAATTCTTTAGGGCATGGGGGAATTGCTCCATCTTTTAGGTCATGTTGAGGCTTAAAACAAAGGATGAGAGCCTGCTAGGCCGCAGGAACTTTTCTGCTGCGAACTTCTTACTGCGCACGCGCACCAGAAAAATTAGCTGGATCCGGTTCAAAATCAAAACAATATTTAATGTACTACACGAAGTTCAATTACAAACTGAATTAACTATCAATAGTAATGTTCTCGAGAACAGAGATCACATGCACGCATCTCACTCACAGGTCTGGCCATTCCAGGTACTGAAAAACGAGAGCGGATGTGGTCTGAGGAATGCTCTCTAGAACATTGTCTTTACATTGTAAAGTTCTCTAGAACATTGACACTTTCCCTGAGAGTCGGAAAGTGTCCGAAACTGTCCTAAAACGTCTGAATGATCCTCCGTCGATCAGTGATTGGCTCCATTTGAATCCTGTCCCCTCCCAATATCGATCCTTAGTGGCACACATCCTGAACTCCTCTCTGTGACCTGCTGGTCAGTTGTCCACCTCTGTAAAGCCTCACTCAAAATGATCCCTTTCTGACCCTCAAAACTATTCATACAGTGTTTTAATACCTTTAGTGACTATACTTCTATGGTTTAATACATTCAATGAGTAAAATACTGAAACATATAATATCCTCTATAAGTAAGAATATTGTAAACATAATACATTCCATAAGTAAACATATTGTGACTTTTTAACATTTTGACATTCTTATTATTGTAACACTTCTACTCACCACTTGGGGTGTTATATAATCCTACTAATAATGTTTTTAATACTGAAATCCTTCAGTCACAACTAAATTGCGAGTTGGGAAATATACGCGCGTCATGCACACTTCCCGGCCATTTCACAACTACGTCCATGAAACAGTATTTGTAGTCACACACAGCCTGTACATTCAAAGAATGTTTCCCCTTTCACATGCTAAGTCTGTCGATTTAGCACGTGGTTGTTTCACTTCGATATGTGTACAGTCAATGGCCCCCAAGCATTGTGGCATACCGTGTGCTTGGTAGAAGTTGACCACAAGGTCCCTCACTTCGGGCTCTGTACTCAGTTTTCGGATGTACCTGGGTCCCAAGTCCCTCCCAGCTGGAGGCCGACCTGTTGAAGCTGTGCAAAAGAGACGCTCCCTGCTGGTGTTGATGGATCTGCTCCATAGGCTTCAGAAATACCAACTGAAATCAGATTCTTTTTTTTTTTGTTTTGTATGTGAAAGCAAATTGATTCTTAATGGACAGTTCTCTTACAGACTTGTCAGATGATGACTGAAACAACTTGTTGAGATAGTCCAAATGCATTAGCGGTTTTCCGGAGTCTGCCCTCGTCACTCAGTATAACATGCACGCTACCTTTGTAAGTACATCCACGGGCGCCCTCATCGTGGTTGTTGCTCCCTCCACATGCGGACGTAATATTTCGCTAAGGTTGATCAATGCCGATCTGGACATTCGAAAGTTTTCTCGCCATTCTTCGGGAATCATAACTTCATTGATGAAATTATTCCACCAGGCACTCGTTCTTCCTGGCCTCACCCAAAACCAGCGCTCCATGTAGGGCTGATACACGGGAATTGTCGCACAGAGCTTGAATAATAGCTTGCCTCCTTCACATGTAGGCAGTAGTAGCATTATAAAATGCAGAATTTAACTGCACAACAGCTGCTAGTATAGACAACAAAGCAAGTGACCCTTGAAATTCGTTATCCATATTGAAATGAATCACTGGTAGCCCTGGCTGTTTGTTTTCTTCCGGGATAGGGTCAGGTGATAGGGGTTGTGACGAATCAGGAAAGGACATGTCATGACTGCTAAGAACCAATCAAGTAGCGAACGCGGGTGTGTGCGTCATCGTTTCCAAACTTATCGACCGTCCACACGAAAATGCAAGCCCGGCGTTTTCAAACTTATCCGTCCTCGGGAGAGTTTTCAAACTCCTCCGTTTTCGGTGCTCGATGGTTGTCACCTTTGGTATTAGGATTTGGAACGTTTGTATCCAACGTGTCTAACCAAGGAAAATATTACAGGTGACTGAAAAACAGACTAAAATAGTAATTTATAGGTTTTGTTTATCACCACGTTAGTTTTGCACAGTGTTCAAGAAAGAAGATTTTTTTTTATTTGAATGAGTTGTTTTGTTATCTGTTGGCTGAGGATCAGTGATACAAATGCGTTATGTCAATAAATTGCATGTGCATAAAATATTATTACCATAAGTAACCCAATTCATATCAGTTGTATGTATTTATTGTCACGGCCAGGCCGTGCCTCCTGCTTGTCCCGTGTGTGTATCTTATGGGCAGGGCTTCGACCTGGTCTCCTCCCGGCTTCCTAATTACAACTCACCTCACCTGCCCAGTCAAGCCAGCTGCACTCCATCAACTCATCAACCCAACAGTATATCTACCCCGGTTCTTCATCCACTCTTCGCCAGATCGTTGTTTCCAGCTCACGCGGTAGCTAGTAGTTCTTGGCCGCTCTGTTTGAAGTTAATTCAGAGTTTTCCTCAAGTGTAGTTTCAGCGCTTTAACCCTGTCTCTCTGTTCCTGCAGTTTTTCCATCCTCCAGGTTCCCCAGTCTGCCTGCCCTGCCCTACCTCCTCCTGCCTGGATTCCACCCTCACCCTCCCTGGACTTTCCCGGTGCTCTGGTCATTCCCCCCCCCCCTTGGTTTCCTGTAAATAAACCTTTCACCTATAATCCCTGGTCCGTGCCTACATTTGGGTCCACACTCACAGCCCCGTGACAGAACGATCTGGCCAGCATGGACCCAGCAGACTCCGATTCCCTCCGTCAGGCTCTCGCCTCACAAGGTGCTCTCGTGGGTCAGCATGACCAACTTCTCCGGACCGTGGTGGAGTCACTCCGTTCCCTTTCCACTGACGTGAGTCGGATTGGCCATCACCTCGAGCAGGTTTCCACACTGCTTTCCCCTCCTGCCCCGGAAGCTCCTGCAGCTCCTCCAGTTCCTCCTCAAACCCCCACCCAGCTCGCCTTCTGCCCCCGGGAGCCACACGTCCCTGCGCCAGAATGTTACACTGGTGAACTGGGCACATGCAAGTCCTTTTTAAGGGTTGCTGTTTGATCAGCAACCCTCTAGGTATTTATCAGAGAGAGCGAAGGTTGCTTTTGTTATGGGGTCACTTACCGGGAGGGCACTAGCCTGGGCTACCAGTGTATGGGACAGTCAGTCGTCGGCTAACTCCTCCTACCAGAGATTTTCTGATGAGATGCGTAGGGTCTTTGATCACCCCATTAGCGGTAAGGACGTTTCTTCACGCCTACTTTCCCTACGTCAGGGCTCTCGTAGTGTAGCAGAGTTTTCCATAGACTTTAGGACTATTGCACAGGGTTCAGGGTGGAGCGACATATCTCTCCAGGGGGTCTTTCTCAGAGGGCTTAATAGCCCTGTGAGAGAGGAATTAGCAATTAGGGATGACTCGGAGAGTCTTGATGCCCTAATTGCCCTTGCCATCAGACTAGAGAGTCGCTTCCGTGAGATTAGGAGAGAGAGACCTAGCTGCCCTCTTAGTATGCCATTCCCTTACTCGGCCTCTTCCCTTCCCGTGAGAACCAGCCATGGGCCAGCTTCGAGTTTCCAGGCCCTTCCTGCTGTCCCTGTTCCCTGCTCTCCAGCAGAGGAACCCATGCAGCTGGGCAGAGCACACCTTTCTGCAGAGGAGCGCCTCCGTAGGATTGGAGCAGGAGTATGCATTTATTGTGGCCAGGCTGGTCATTTCCTGGCCTCCTGCCCCCAGCGGCCAAAAGAGGAGGCTCGTCAGTAGAGGTGGGGATACTGGTGAGCCAAACTACTCCCTCTTCAGTCCCACAGACCAGAATGCAGCTTGCAGCTTGTGGAACCAACAATCCCTTCCCCTACGTGCCTTAGTGGATTCGGGAGCGGATGAGAGCTTCATCGACTCAGGCCTGGTTTCCCAAGCCGGAATCTCCATCCAGCCACTAAACACTCCCCTCCGGGCCTACGCTCTAAACGGAAGGCTTCTCGCTCATGTTAGCCATGTCATGGAACCACTGCACCTGGTGTTGTCGGGTAATCACCACGAGTTCATTCAGCTCCATATCATATCCTCCCCTCTCACCCCCTTGGTTCTCGGTCAGACCTGGTTAAGGCTCCACAATCCCCAGATTGATTGGTCAAAGAGTAGGGTTCAGAGCTGGAGCTCTTTTTGTCATTCCTCATGCCTGAGATCTGCCCGAGCTCCAACAGAAGGCGATGCCCCCGCGCTTGCCACCAAACCCCTGGATCTGTCAGCTGTTCCCTCGATGTATCAGGATCTAAAGGAGGCTTTTAGCAAGAAGCAGGCTCTCTACCCCCGCACCGACCCTATGATTGACCTGCTGCCTGGTGCTCCTTTACCCTCTAGTCGGTTGTACAACCTGTCTCGCCCGGAGCGGGAGTCCATGGAGACTTGCATACGAGACTCTCTAGCACCAGGTATAATTAGGCCGTCATCCTCCCCGGTTGGCGCTGGGTTTTTCTTTGTGTCCAAGAAGGACCGTACCCTCCATCCCTGTATTGACTACTGGGGGTTGAATAACATAACAGTTAAAAACAAGTATCCTCTCCCCCTTATAAACTAAGCTTTGGAACCACTACAGGGAGCCACCATCTTCTCAAAACTCGACCTCCGAAATGCATATCACCTGGTCCGTATCAAGGAGGGAGATGAGTGACCCCCCTGGGTCACTTTGAGTACCCGGTCATGCCTTTTGGGCTGACTAATGCCCCTGCAGTTTTCCAGGCTCTTGTTAATGATGTCCTTCGCAATTTCCTAAACCGATCTGTTTTTGTTTATATAGATGACATCTTAATCTTCTCCCGGAACACGGAGGAACACATTCGGCACGTGAGACAGGTTCTCCAGCGGCTACTGGAGAACAAGCTCTATGTTAAAGCGGAGAAGTGTGACTTTCACGTGGCTTCGGTGGAGTTCCTGGGGTACATCATCGAGAGTGGGCAGGTGAGGACGGACCCAAGGAAGACTCAGGCAGTGGCAGAGTGGCCCAGACCCACCTCCCTCAAGCAGCTCCAGCAGTTCCTGGGGTTTGCCAATTTTTACAGGAGGTTTATCTGCGACTACAGCAGAGTGGCGGCACCTCTGACCCAGCTCACGTCTCCCAGAAACTCCTTCTCTTGGACCTCCGCAGCAGATGCCGCTTTTGCTGAACTGAAGAGACGCTTTACTACGGCGCCTGTCCTTGTTCATCCGGATCCCACACGTCAATTCATCGTGGAGGTAGACGCTTCGGACTCGGGAGTGGGGGCCGTCTTGTCCCAGCGCTCGGCTGCAGATAAGAAGCTGCATCCTTGTGCCTTCCTGTCCCGCCGTTTGTCCCCCGCGGAGCGGAATTATGATGTTGGCAACCGGGAACTGTTGGCAGTGAAACTTGCCCTGGAGGAGTGGAGACACTGGCTGGAGGGAACGGAACAACCATTCATTGTGTGGACAGATCACAAGATCCAGACCGCCAAGCGCCTCAATTCCCGCCAAGCCCGGTGGGCTTTGTTCTTCGGTCGATTCGACTTCACGCTCACCTACCGACCCAGTTCCAAGAACCTTAAGCCCGATGCCCTTTCCAGGGCATTCATGTCTGACCACCACCCCCCCGACCCAGAGTCCATACTCCCTTCATCATGCATTGTGGCAGCAGTGAGTTGGGAGATTGAGTCCCTGGTTAGAGAGGCCCAGAGAACCATGTCGGATCCTGGTGGGGGGCCTCGGGACTGTCTGTTTGTGCCAGAGCCGGTCCGCTCACAGGTTCTCCAGTGGGTACACACCTCACGGTTCGCCTGTCATCCTGGTATTAATCGCACGTTATCTCTCCTAAGGCAGCGATTCTGGTGGTCATCCATGGAGTCGGACACATGCGCCTTCGTACGGGTTTGCCTGGTGTGTGCTCGCAGTAAGTCCTCTCACCAGCCTTCCACCGGACTACTTCGCCCCCTTCCTGTCCCACGGCGTCCTTGGAGCCACATTGGCCTTGACTTTGTCACCGGACTTCCACCGTCTCAGGGTAAAACGACCATCCTCACTATCGTTGACAGATTTTCTAAGACTGTACATTTTGTGCCCCTACCTAAACTTCCAACAGTCAGAGACTGCCAGCCTCCTAGTTCACAATGTTGTCCGGCTCCATGGGATCCCATCTGACATCGTATCCGATCTTGGACCACAATTTACATCCCAGGTATGGAGGGCTTTCTGTAAGGCTATTGGGGCATCTGTCAGTCTCTCGTCCGGTTATCATCCACAAACTAATGGACAGGCGGAGTGGGCCAACCAAGACCTTGGAGCGACGCTGCGGTGTGTCACAGCCCGGAATCCCTCGTCCTGGTGTGAGCATCTTCCCTGGGTAGAATATGCCCATAACTCTTTGTCAAGTGCTGCTACAGGGTTATCGCCGTTTAAATGTTCCTTAGGGTATCAGCCACCTCTGTTCCCAGTCCACGAGGAGGAGGTTGCAGTACCCTCAGTCCAGGCCCATCGTCGCCGTTGTCGCAGGGTGTGGAAGGAGGCACGCTTGGCTTTGCTACGATCAGCGGAACGCAACCAGCGCATTGCAGACCGGCATCGGACCCCGGCACCAAGGTACCTGCCAGGTCAGAGGGTTTGGTTATCTTCAAGGGATATCCCATTCCAGACTTCTTCTAAGAAGCTTACGCCCCGTTACATTGGGCCCTTTGAGATAGACTCTATTATTAACCCTTCAGCCATGAAACTCAAGTTACCTGCTTCGTTGAGGATTCACCCCACATTCCATGTCTCCCAGTTGAAACCTGTCTCAGTCAGTCCACTTTGTCCTCCAGCCGCTCCCCCTCCCCCCCCCGGATCATTGATTACCACCCAGCCTACACTGTCCGGCGGATCCTGGACGTGCGGGGTCGTGGATTCCAGTACCTCGTGGACTGGGAGGGATATGGCCCGGAGGAGCGGAGCTGGATATCCCGCCAGCTCATCTTGGACCCTTCCCTCATCCGGGACTTCTGTAGGGATCACCCTGGCAGGCCTGGCGGATCGCCTGGAGGCTCTCGTTGAGGGGGAGGTACTGTCACGGCCAGGCCGTGCCTCCTGCTTGTCCCGTGTGTGTATCTTATGGGCAGGGCTTCGACCTGGTCTCCTCCCGGCTTCCTAATTACAACTCGCCTCACCTGCCCAGTCAAGCCAGCTGCACTCCATCAACTCATCAACCCAACAGTATATCTACCCCGGTTCTTTATCCACTCTTCGCCAGATCGTTGTTTCCAGCTCACGCGGTAGCTAGTAGTTCTTGGCCGCTCTGTTTGAAGTTAATTCAGAGTTTTCCTTAAGTGTAGTTTCAGCGCTTTAACCCTGTCTCTCTGTTCCTGCAGTTTTTCCATCCTCCCAGTTCCCCAGTCTGCCTGCCCTGCCCTACCTCCTCCTGCCTGGATTCCACCCTCACCCTCCCTGGACTTTCCCGCGGTGCTCTGGTCATTCCCCCCTTGGTTTCCTGTAAATAAACCTTTCACCTATAATCCCTGGTCCGTGCCTGCATTTGGGTCCACACTCACAGCCCCGTGACATTTATCCTTTCAGAAATAGTACAATAAAATATGGAGAGAACATGCATGCCACACAAGGAAAAGGTCAAGAGTTGCTACACAATGTGGCATCATGCCACTTCCAGTTTCTTGCAATCTAAAGTTGTGTCTTTCTTATGGGAAATAGCATATTACAATAAAGTTATTTTACCTTGTGTCTAGAGTAATAATTAATGCAACATAAACACCAATTAGAAGTGTGAATGATGGTCTGGTGGGCATGCAGGCAGATGTCAGACTTCACACACCTCCAAGAACTGGGAACTCATTACCACTGTCTGCATTCTGACACCTCCTCAGCTAGGGAGCTCATTATTTTCAGAAGTTTGGGAGAGTGACTGCCTAATCATATAGCAAACAACCTGTCGTTAAACACAACACGTAACAGAAACAACAACGAAATATTATTGACAAGCCAACCTATCTTTAGTTTTGTTTATTTCGAGCAATCTTTTTTTTTTTAAATTCTCATAGTCGGCATTAGTTAAGAAATTGTGTATGTTTGTATGTGTGACCTCTGAGATGTCTCCAGGTAAATAGTAAATGGACTGTACTTTTCTAGTCTTCTCAAAGCACTTTTTGAGTGGACATGTCGTCATTCATACACTGATGGCAAGGGCTACAATGCAAGGTGCCACCTGCCCATCAGGACTAACTAACATGCATACAACAGCACACACCGTAGGCACAGCTACGGGCAACTTGGGGTTAAGTGTCTTGCCCAAGGACAAATTGCATGCTCTGTCTAGTGGCAAGTCCTCCATTGCTTTTAAGGTTACCCATGTGTTTACTTTTTAAATACACTGATACAGAGGTACAATGATACAGTGATCCTATCGTGGGTTTAAATTCAGGAGAAATACAAAAAATATTCATAATATATTTATACAGATTTCTTCCACTGTACTGTTACCCTTTAAAAAAATGTTTTTCCTCTTATAATTATTTAACTTAGAAAATTAGACCATAGAAAATACTCCATCTGCATGTTTATTACTACACTCTATAGAGCAACATACTGTAACATACCTGCATTTATGACAAAGGACAATATAGTAGAACGGTCACACTTGTGGACAATAGCACATGCTCTGTCTAGAAAGACGGCATCATGTTAATGTTAGAGAATTATTTTCTGGCAATAAAACATAAAAAAACAAATGGTTAACTTTATTAAAACATGGCGATTATAGTCTATTCTAGGTCCAAATAAATTAAGTCAGCTCTACTGTTATGTACTAACAGTAGAGTTAGTCAAGTTATTTCACATTATTTTTTGTCAACAGTTAACCTGAACAACTAACTATGTTACATATGTATATATATAAATAGTAAGAGTGTTACACGTAATTAACTTGGTTTTCGGGTCAAGTTTCAGTACGTTTTTGATCACTTCAAATGTGATCACTCAAATGAGTCACTCAAATACTGGTATATTATCAATAATATATAAATAATTAAATAACAAAAAAAATAACAGAAATGTCTGTAATATAAATGTTAAGTATTTCTGATTCTAATGCTCCATTATCAGACTCTGACCTGTTGATAATTCCTGAACTGGGTTGTAGTTTTTGCTCATTTATACAAGGCAGGCACAATGGACATACTTAATGCACGTGAATAGATATTGCAGTGGGGATCAAGCACTTTAACCGTATGCTTTAAATCTCTTTTTTTTTTAGCCTGTTTTTCTATATACGCCTGTTTTTCTATATACGCCGTGATATTCTCTAGCATTCGTTACTTTGGCTCGGTCCTAATCTGCAGAAAATTCCATGGAGGAGAGATATGAGATCTCAAAATGGCTCAAAATTATGCCAAACTGCTGTATTAGGATGTATTGAACACTAGTAGTGATACAACAAGTGAAACTGGGAGATTCAGCCAGATCTCAAAGAAGTATGTGAAATGACCATGACCTCTTAACAGCACTGTATGTGGTGGTGACCCGACACCACAGAAACAATACCAATGGAAAGTCAATTAGGTCTTTTGTCATTATAGGCTTTTCACTATGTCTGTGTGATCATGCTGGGGAGATTCCAACCACTCTGATCACTAGTTGTCTGCCATTTCAACTAGGCAACTACTGAGTTACCTACCAGGTACCTGTCTGAAATTGAAGTGATGTAATCGTCTAGATCTTTCTTGGAGAAAAAGACTCGCCACTATGTTGTATCTTTTATGAAATGTAAAGTACACAACACATTCCTTATTCTTTTCAAACATCAGCACCTGCCAATGGCCAATATTTATTTTTTGTTATTTTGTCAATTCACAAAACCAATGTTAATTAACAGTTGAGTTCCAAGACTCACTGACTTGCTATAAGACATTTTCTTTTAGCCTTTGGCTTTTGGAAAGTGACAGTGTAGATATGGAAAAGAAGCACTGAAAGAGAGAGGGTTATGACATGCAACAAATGTCTTTGGCTGGAATTGAACCGGTCTCACAAGTCCTGATCTCCAATGACTTCACTGACTCACCCCACCTACCTGCTGCTACTACTACTAGCCCAATAACAACACAAATCAAAGGGGACAAATTAAAAAGTTACTGAGTGAGTACTCAGTAACTTTTTAATTTGTCCCCTTTTGGTAGACTGTGTGGAGGATTTCAGTATTAGAAATATTATAAGTAGGATTAAATAACACCCCAAGTGGTGAGTAGAAGTGTCACAATAATAAGAATGTCAAAATATGTTAGAGTCACAAAATATTTACTTATGGAATGTATTATGTTTACAATATTCTTACTTGTAGAGGATATTATGTTACAGTATTTTACTCATTGAATGTATTAAACCATAGAAGTATAGTCACTAAAGGTATTAAAACACTATATGAATAGTTTTGAGGGTCAGAAAGGGAACATTTTTAGTGAGACTTTACAGAGGTGCAGCAGAGGACAGAGGGGTGGACAACTGACCACCAGAACCTGAGGAGGAGTCCGGACGACTTCAACCAAACACTGAGATGATAACTGCCCCAAGCCAGGAGGGGCTATTGAATTTCGGCCAATCACAGAGGCTGATACTGGACATTTAAACTTTCGGACAGAGACTTTTAAATATAGGCTTAGTTCCAGAGGGTTTTGGCCAGAGGTCGCGCCGTTACCACGCTGGGTAGCCCAGCTGGGCTGGGCTATTTAGTGGGCCTTGTGAGAACTCTGCCCTGGGGACATATTGATATCAATAGAGTAATTCAGTTTGCAACTGTTCTAGCTTCTCTTGTTTATTAAATACTTTTTGATTGTTAACCGGATCCAGTTCATTTTTGGTGCGACTGGAAAGTCCAGCGGTCTGGGTCTCCCCTGAAAACATCTAACCCTAACAACTGCTACTACTCGCTTTTGATTGATTAACCATGAAATCCATCACTCTGTAATTATTGCTTGATAAGAGTGATTTTCTTGACTTGTTATTTAATGCTGCAGTGTGTGTAACAAACTGGTCTTGTTTGTTGCTGCTGGAGTTTGCTGCTCTGACTGACTCGGTGACTCAAATTACTTGAAAACCTGACACTGTTTAGTGAGTGACTTGTACAAACTGGAGTCAGTAAAAAGAGTCCAGCCCCCCATCTTTAGTCCATTATACTGTACACTCCAGGTAATCAAAGTGAGTGACAGTACAAAGGCCAATGTGATGGGTTTTCCATTCATTTTAAAAAAAACATCTAAAATAACATGACAGTCTGGTGCAATATCACACAAATCAGGTACTGGTACTACATGAAAAGCACTGCTATATGAGTAACTACCACTTAGCAAGAGGAAGAAGACACTTTATTATCGAGAATCTGGAAAAAAATGAATCATTGCCAAAAGCAATATTTGCTTAAATGATTTGTACATCATATCCGAATGCATCAGAGTAGCAATGCGAGTAGAGTAAGTTCAGCTTTACCTACAGTGACATAGTTCTACTCCTTGATGCACCATCACATACTTTACCAGTTGTTGTTCCCAATCAAGTCATTTTACTTGTAGCTTTGAATCACTACCTTGCGATTGACAAGTCTCTACTGATTCTGGAGTTAC
Organism: Anarrhichthys ocellatus; assembly: GCF_004355925.1. Taxonomy (NCBI): domain Eukaryota; kingdom Metazoa; phylum Chordata; class Actinopteri; order Perciformes; family Anarhichadidae; genus Anarrhichthys; species Anarrhichthys ocellatus. The sequence goes on from NW_022280094.1 coordinate 3,199,961, forward strand.
TACACAAAAGTACAGTTCTTTTGCGCACCAGCAAAAGAACTGTACAATCTTGTTCAATCTGTGAGTTCTAACGTTTTGGTCGCCTAACAATGTTATGTATAGCATTCGGGTGTACTTAGGTCCACCCTCATGTCACTTTTGGTTTAAAAAAGAACAAGATGACAATAGACAAAATGCCAAACTCGAGGTTTCAAAACCATAGTCCACATAACAATGGGTGACGTTACGTTGGCTATTTCCACTTCAGATCAGTGATTTATAACCTTTTTCCAAACGTCGCCCAAACCAAATAGGTTAACTCTGTTTACTTTTAGGTTTTTTTTTTGTTATTAATGTGTAATATTTATTTTGCTTGCTATGTTTTATATATAAGATATTGTTTATATTGTTTGCTTAAATGATTTGTTTAAGCAAACAATATTGTTTGCTTAAACAATATTGTTTGCTTAAATGATTTGTACATTTGTACAAACTGACTGTGTCTATGGTCCACAGTCAGTTTGTCAGAAGTATTACACAGGATATGGGCTTACGAGACTCAGGGTATGTTTGAAAATGCATACTAACGTAGTGCATACTACATACTCAATCAGTATATACTGCCCACTAAATTAATGATAAAGTATGCCATCACCGGCAGACACATTGAAGTATACTTCAGCAATACCTCTTTTCTGCATCACATGACTATCGATCATATTAGATGTCCAGAGAATTCACCTAATGCAAATTCAAAAAATGCACAACAGGAATGCAGTAATGTTTGGTTCTGTTTCTTTGTTTTTGTTTTGTGTGATAGCAATATTTAGCTCAAATTGAAAGAAATTACCACCACTTTTAAAGCAGGGGATAAGGATCGCTACAATTAAACCTGGTACAAGCTTAGGAAAGCCATCAGGTCAACTAAAATACAATACCAGGATCATTTTGAAAAGTATTCCGACTACTCCAGGTGCACTACTCCAGGCAGGGACTAAGGTTTTGAAATATGACAAAGCATGCAAAGCTGCTGGCCCAGACGGTATCCCATCTTGTGTCCTTAGGATCTGCTCTAGTCAGCTATTGTATGTTTCAATGGACATTTTAACCTCACTTTGTGTTTGGTTCCTACATGCTTTTCAAAAACCTGTATTGTGTCTGTACCCCAAAAAATACCTATGTCCACATGTTGCATTAACCTCAGTAATAATGAAATGCTTTGAAAATTAGTTAAGACATACATAAATGTTCCATTTTAGCCAACCATGATCTGCTACAGTCTATCAGTCAAATACAGTAGGTCTGTAGAATTCGCTGTATTTGCATACTGTGTTAAAACTATATGGGAGCCACTGTCGAAGTGACACACTCATTGGAGCAACAACATTCAGTCACCAAAATAAAATATAAATATTAGAGACATATTGGCCCCACATTGTCGCTAATGCCTCCTATTCTAGTATAGTCCTACAGACTGTGAATGTAAATATTAAAATGGGAGGTGGTTACCATAAACCAAAGTACAAAGGGAAAAGATCAGCTGTGCATATGTATTTGTATGTTCCAAAGAAATAACAAAATAATAATGCAATCGGTAAATTTACATCAGCGACACAGGCACATCTCTGATTAATGCTTTTTTATGAACAATAATTTATATCTTACAAAATGAAATTATTTAGTAATTATTAGCTTGAACATCAAATATTTGCATCACTGTACATATACTATATTTAAAGACAAACAAGGCTTTACAATCATGCTGATCCATAGTGTTGATACATTCTATAAAGTTACGACAAATTGCAGTTATTTGGCATTAAACTGCTTTTATAGTCTTTATCCCTTGTTTGTGTGTGTGTATTTGTGTGTGTGTGTGTGTACTTCTGTTGTATTGACAGTTTTAAAGAAGTAACCCGTACAAAATGTATCTTTTCACTAGAAAATACTGTAGGCTCAGCAGGTGACTATTAGTTTGTAGTTTGTTCTTTGACAGAGGACAAAGACTGTGGTCAGCTTAGGTTCATGGCAGGTCAAAAATCAAGAGGACTGTTTATGATAGTGTGCTAGATACGTTGTTGCAGCTGGGAGCCATGTGTAATGCACAGGAATGTAAACTGTAATCTCACCTGAAGCTGCACTTGGTAGTATAATATATATTTCAAGTACATGTCACTATAAAACTGCAATCACACTTTCTGATGTCTGTATGCTATATGTACATACTGTATAGCTATATATTATGAGTTATTCAATTAAATTATCTGTGTACATTGTTTTTGTTTTATTTGCACGGATTAATGGAATAATACTCTAGTCCACGCACGAGTGTCTATTTCATCATGTGACAGTAATGATCTAACAAGATGACGTAGATGATGTTGCAGGAGCAGAGAGATCCTTTTTAACGGTTCTTCAGAGCATATCTATTGTCTTCCCACAGCTCCCAACATGGCGTCAGCTAAGCAGGAAGCTTGCAGCTAACAGGGCAAACACCAGCAAACAAAGCTAACAGTGTTTACCTAAGGGGGAACTAGAGAGTGGGCGCTATAATCGTTGTATGAAAGCAGTGCAGAACGGCCGCTGTGACCTAGTGGGCACGCTAACCGTCAGGCCCGAAAAGCTCAGATCACAACACACACAGAGGGAGAGTGACTTAATTCTTGGCCTACGTAGACATTACTCCTCTATATCTTTGCATAGACAATAGTTGTTTGCTGCTGTATTAATGCTCTGAATATTGAATTTAGCACCTTTAACGTTAGAACAAATTCGAAAATACTTGCACTGTGGCAGAGGAGAGAGTGTCAGGGTTCTCAATGTTAAATAAAATCAAAACTAAAACAAAAATTATCATTTGAAAAAAACTGACGTGAACTTACAATATCCCTTAAGAAAAAGAGATCTTTCCTGAAACAATATTGCCTGGTTAAAAATGATTGAAATTAAAATGAACATGAATTCATTTCACTTCAGATTATTAGCTCTAGGAGAGAGGTGTGATTTTTGTCTTCTCTCGTGACAATAAACTACAGAAATTGAACAGACTTGACATTCCAGTAGATGAAAAAAAATGTTTTCCACATATTTCACATGCAGACTAATTAAATAACAAGAGCATGATTTAAATATTTTAGTAAATCAAATGGCAGCTCAGGTCCAATGTTAATCAATTGGGGTCAGGATGAAGTTTCAATATGATAGCTATGTGGTAGCTACATCCTTCTAAAACATTATACCTGGCCCGAAAACAAACTACAACTACTGTAAAGCGAAAACTAAATATTTAAAAAATACAACCTTTTTGAGAAAGTGAAACTAAACTAAAACTAGCAAACACACTATTAAAACTAAACTAAAATGAAAGTCAAAACCTAAATGAAATAAAAACTTAGATAATTCAAAACTATCCCAGAGACAGGGAGTTTGATTACCAGGACAGGATTCTGCACTACACAAGACTCGTCGGATTCCATTTAAATAAAATGAGGTGAGTAGACTATAGGTGTGTTTTGGTAGGGGTGTGTGTTCTGATCAGCCACCATGCCAAGCTGTTATATAGGGTCCGATTTGGGTCTCTGCTAGCAAAGCATGTATTTTTTGGGACATATACCAGTTTTGATATGGATGTGCATGTACCAAACCTAACGAGATATATTATGTGTCTGTGTGCGTGCAATCTATTTGGGGCATATGTGTTTGCATGATTGTGCACACATTTGAAGCTGACACCACAGATTTTCTTATGGATGTCCAGTCACTTTTGTAACCGCTATGAAGCTAAGCTGACTACTGCCGTTGTTCTCCTTTATAACACATTTTACAGCCAGCAATCAACTCAGTGTTTCAAACTCAAAAGATTTTGGGGGGAGTATAACTCACTTATTTGTAGACAAAGACTTTTTAGTGATCATTGCTAATTTTCATAAAATAGGATTTCATCAAACACTAAATGCACTGCATGTATTTTGTTTTGTTTTCGATGTTTCTGTATTTCATTGTGTTGTATTTTATATTAAACTCTCATGGTCACCGTCCACCTAAACGTTTGTGTTGTGGCTGTGGGGTATAATTCAGTGTTGAAAGGAATTTTACAATGAAATGAACACATACAACTTTTAAAACATGCCCATGCAGCTGAAGGATGTTTACACTTCCTTTACAAGACTTTTGGAGTTCTTGCCATCCCCAAATACAGCTCCCAACCAAACAGAGAGCTTTGCTCCATGCATTACACACCACAGTGTGTGGGCCTACAAAACACCTTCAGCATGCGTTTATATGAGAAATGCAGCATCGCTTGTACAAGATAATTGCCTCAAGCGTTTTGATCATTTGGATTTTTAAAACCATCAACTGCTAAGTGAAAATAAAAAGAACAAGATGTCATTTTATGGGATTTAAGTCACATGTATCCTGATCATTTTTTTTATGCATATGGCCCTGAATGTTGACATTCATCACTGTTACTTTCTCTGTTTTACTTCATTGGTCTCCACATTTGATGAATTCATTGATTGGAGAAGTTGGAGAAATTTGGAGTGCGTCTTCCCACCCTTGTACCAATCCTGGCTTCAGTTAGCAGAACTCCTCCACCTTTCTGGGCTTGCTGGATCCTGAAGGCCTCTCTCAGGTTTTGAGCTCGGACCACCTTGCTCAGGATCTCCTCTACTAATCGAAAAGGGAACCAGCCCCTTTCGCCATCATGGAGCCTTTCCCCCATCATCCAGCCTGGAATACAGAAGACACAGAAAGACCAGAGATGACATGGAGATGGAAAGAGAAAACAATGCACAAGACTGGGACATAAAAGCATCTACACACCATCGTCTGTTCTTTCTAGGAGGTTTAAAACATCGGCCGTCTCGATGGAGAGTTCATCTGGCTCCTGAGATGAGTATGAGTGAATACATTGCACCTGTGGAGAGTCTGATAAATATCACAGATAGTTAGTTCATATCTCCATGTCTGCGTGTTGAGGACTGTTCACAATGTTGCTGTGATATTCTGTCTCACCTTGTTGGTGAGCACTAGTTGACATAAAGCGTGTGCGCCGGTTAGGAGTGAGGGCACACATCCATCGCAGCTTATCACTCCTGTTCACAGGATGTCATGATGAGTAACCAGTTAAAGGTTAATACATTTTTATAAACTTCGTTCTTGTTTGGTATGTTCATCATTCGTTTGAACGCGGGCGACCGAAGATGCTCGCGCGCCTCGGAGGGGGCGCGTTGGATCCCCCCCTCGGCTATAGACGAGACTTTTTACTAGTTTCTTCGTGGAGAAAAAGGTACCATTAGAAAAGCTGGTGTTGGTGACAACAGACGGGGCTCCCGCCATGATGGGCCGGCATGCAGGCTTCATTGAGCAATGCAAAGGTGACCCAGACTTCCCAAAATTTGGTGATTAGTACTGATGCGATAGGATTAATTAAAAAATGTGAAAGAGTTGATTTTTTTTAAATCTTACATAACTGATAATTTGTATAAACATGGGACAGAGTTCATGATCTGTTCAAAAATGTTACAGTGGTTAGTACAAACAAGACATGATTTGAAGATATGACAGTTAATGATTTCCTAAAAAATGTTAGAAGTGATAAAATACAGTATATATAAAAATATAACAGGTGTGATTTTGAACAAAATACACAATCATTGTTAATAATTATTGTGAGGAATAATTAACATTGACATGTCATCAGACAGTCTCTTCACATATATTATGATTATTATTAAATAATAATCATATGTGCAACTTTGTTATTCAGGAAGTTTGTATCAAACAAGTAGCCCTTCAGTACTCAGTACCCTTGAAGTAGCTCTCAGTTTCAAAAAGGCTGATCTAGAGAATGATAAGTAATTATTTAACGTTGTGATTAAGGGAAGGTTCGAGTTCAAGTTGAAAGATATGTAAGAAGTTATGACATTGACATGACATTTTTAGCATTTTGCTTGGTGTAGCTTTGTTTTTTTAACACTCAATGGCTGAAGGAGGAAGAGAAGCGGATTTGGGAGTTACTGGCCTTTCTGGAGAAGGACATTTCCAGAAAAGCTGGACATCGTAAGAAAGGGTCGGCCTACCCCACAGCTAGCAGCCCTGAGCCAACCAGGAAAAGGATTTGTACGAATGGTATTCCTGGCTGACAGCGTCGTAGAAGCGTTGCACATTTTATGGCTAAGAATGGGTTTTATTTGCGACTGAGCGTCTTAGTGTTTGGAGCTACGCTAGATTTGCTAACCAAGGCAGCAACAAGACACCATAGCACGACAGGACACTTACAAGCTACGGTGCTTTTGAAAACTTTTGCTGAGACCCGAGTGGATCTACAACTCAACGAACACGTTCACAGGAGGACCTCTGGCTGGAACTGAACCGCACCGATGTTCTGTACAACCGCGGTATTAAACTCTTTGTAATCAAAGAAAGGAGGATATACTTTGTCTTTAAGTGAACAGCAGCTTTGGTAAGTGAACTGCTTTGTTTTTACACCTGCAGTAGCGTTACTACTGTGTTCATTTGTCTATGATGTCGTTTTTATGATATGATTAACATTGTTCATGGCCCGTGCTCTTCAGTGTGTGGCAGAATGCGTGTTTTAGCGCTGCAGTGTTGCTGGATCGATTTGTCATGCTTTGTTGTCATATAAATATATGTGAGAGGTTCTTGCGAGTTTGTTCTCGTCATTGTGTTAATTACATTGATTTTGACTATATGCATTGTCCGTTGATGACGAAGCATCCAGTCATGCGCGTATTCATGTATCTGTTTTCTTTTATAAAGTAAGAATTATGGTCTGCAGAAATGGGGATTGTGTGGCGATTACTTTAGCCCTGTTTGAATCGGTAGGGAACAGCTAAACGCTGTGGGGAGAGTTTTCAGCGTGTGTGCTGAAAACTCTCAACCTTTTTTTTTCCTGCTAAGCTAATTTAGCATAGTGTGTCTTCCAGAACACACGTGCATCACCAGAGTACAATGTTTGTCTTCCGTGGTGGGCGTGTCAGACAGCACATTGGGTGGGTTGCCAGGTTGAGAGCAGTGGCTCCACCGAAAGAATATTATATTTCCCACAATTTAAGCTACTGCATTTTCCAAATGCACTAGTATTATTCAAACATATTGTTCGGTTCGTAAGCCGAACAGTTTAATACGAATACGTGTTACACCCCTTGAAACAAATAATAACCCGTAGCTGTGGTGTCATAATGAGGTTATTAGGAGGTGGTTCAACTGTAGGACAGCACTAAAGGCCCAGGTATAAAATGCACGGCCCGCCACTGTTAAGAACACATTCTTGTATACAAAGGCGGACTTTGACTTGATAACACTGCTGATGTGTTTAGTACAAGGATAAAGTTAATAAGAATATTTGGCTTTTAGCCAAAACACTGGCCAAAAGCACAAGGACTAAAGTTAAATGTATTACATAGGTAAATATTTTCATGTCTTATATGGATTGATCATCATTACATTGTTCTGAAGAATATATCAAGGATTAGAGGACTTATGTCTCAACAGGATTTGGAAAAACTTGTCCATGCATTCATCTTCAGTAGACTGGACTACTGTAAAGGTGTGTTTACAGGTCTCTGTAAAAAGTCAATCAGGACGCTGCAGCTCGAGTCCTCACTAAGATCTCACTAAGATCACATCACTCCAGTTCTGAGGTCTTTGAACTGGCTTCCTGTCCAACAAAGAATTGACTTTAAAATCCTGCTGTTGGTTTATAAAGCACTGAATGGTTTAGGGCCAAAATACATCTCTGATCTGCTGCTATCTTATGAACCATCCCGACCCCTTAGGTCATCTGGGACCAGTCTACTTTCTGTTCCCAGAGTCAGAACTAAACATGGAGAAGCAGTGTTCAGTTTTTCTGCTCCACATATCTGGAACAAAGTCCCAGAAAGCTGCAGGTCTGCTGAGATCCTCAGCTCCTTTAAATCAAGATTGAAGACTTTTCTGTTTGCTGCTGCCTTTAATTCAACCAGATTCAAGGATATTAATCAATTTCCTGCATTTCTACATTTTACTACAGTATTTTATTTCGTACACTGCTTTTTAGTGTTTTAATGACTGTGTTTAATGTTTCAATGAATGTTCTCAATTGTTTTAAATCTCCTTTACTTTTGCCTTATGTTTTGATGATTTTAATGGTTTTATGTGAAGCACTTTGAATTGCCTTGATGTTGAAATGTGCTAACAAATAAACTTGCCTTGCCTTGCCTCTGAACAGTTCACAATCAGCAGATTAATTTAATAGTAATTCAGCTTCATGCTAAAATCACATATCTATATCATAAATAACCGTGATTAGTCTGTTTGCTTTCAAACAAACCCATCCACAGCTGACCCCATCTCATTCTCAACATCTCAGCGGAACCCTAAGCTGATTCTGCTTCAGATACTTACATACTGGAGGCCTTGAGCATGTAGCTGACTGGACGCTCCTCTTGGTTCTCCAGCAGTTTCAGATTAAAGACATTCGCCAGAAGTTGGCCCTGGTCTTCAAGATCTTCAGTCCTCAACATGGCCCGTGTGCATGAGTCAATAACCTGGAACTTGTCCCCACTGACAACAAGTTGACTGAATTAACAGTCTGAATGTGAACATACATGTACACATGTTTGTGGTGCTTTTGAATTGTATTGTATTATACTGTTTAATTATTTTGTCCAGTCCATTAACATCAATGAGGGTAGGCTAAACAAGAAAAGACCTCTCTGTATAATGCAAAATAGTTACACAGCACCACAAACTATATCCTTCATAGTGATCATGAAGTTAAACACCTCTATGAAACAGTTTCAACACAAAATGAAGCTTCATGTAGGAAGGATTTACAGTTTAACTGAGTATTTCACAGTGAGCATACATTACCAAATGCTTACCTTGAGCTGCGCTTGGTGATCAGCAGCAGATTGTTAAAAAGGAACAAGTAGACTGGTTGGTAGAGCTTACGACTCCGCATGGTCCTAGTGCTCTTAGGCCCAGCCATTTGCTGCACTTCACCTTTCTTCAGCAACCAGCGCGAGTGTGAAATGATGGGCACAGACTACAGGAAGAAAGATAGGAGTTTCCAATCAGGGTTAGTGGAATATTTCCTAATTTCTAAAACTTCTTTAATGCCATAGTTTCTGCACAGTATCATTCTGATGTATTAGTTTGTACATCATGTACTTGATACGGGATAGTAAGTTACATTTGTAACTATGTTTCGTGTGACCTCTTTGACCATTAGTAGGTGTGGAGAACCTGTCCTTAATCATAGATACGTATCACTGATTATTAGCAGTTAATAGAGCATTTGGGTTGGTTAGTCAGTGGAGAGTGCCATGCTCCTACTCAAAACATGAGTGAATAGAGTTAGCATGGTTTGTTAACAGTTGGTTGCTCTGGCCCAAACTAACTGTTGAGCTTTGTGGAAAACAGTATAATCACAAAGAGCCAAACATAATTTAGCCTAAACCTTTGGGACTGAACTCCAAATGAATAAGAATTTGTTTCTTTTTATAATCCCATTCTTCTGAAAAATCTGAAAGTCTGTTAAAATTAAAAACCAAACGCCTCAAGCACATTTGTCAAAATGAATCCACACAATTGCCACAATTGGCCAGTCTAGCACTCTTCGCATTATTCTCAATGAGAAATGGCTGCTCATGCATCTCTGCCTCTCTCGATCTGTGACAAACGTCTATGTGGATGTTTGTCACAGATGGATTGCATTACCATGTCTCCACTCCTGACAGCATACACTCCGTGGCTCTTTACCAAACAGTACTACAGCCTTCTATCGGTCTCAACGTGCAACAGCAGTTGCAACAGTCTTTTCACAACATCCCTTCCCTCTTCCATTTAAACTAACCTGTACTTCACCAACAACTCGTTTTTGTTTTTTTCTTTAAACAAGATGTGCTCTTTCATCAACCATTCAGCTCAACTGGATTAATTTTCTCTCCTCTCTTACCTACATATGCAGTCAAAGTAATAACACAGCATACATTTTCACCTGTTTTTTTGTACCTCTGCTAAGTACACATTTTTCTTAAATATTTGTTTTTGGCATCATGGCCTTTATTGGATGGATGATAGTAGAGAGGCACACAGCAAACGAAGGGAGGGAGAGACATGTAACAAATCCCCCCACAAGGGACGTTGTTGGTATGTGGTATGTGCCATAAACATAAGTCTGGCGGAGCGACCCCCCCCCCCCCCAGTGCCTTTCCCCCCATAACAATACAATTCAAAGATCAAGTCTCAAGCTTGTGTGTGATTGAGCTCGTTGACTACCACACTGATTAAACAAATATATTGCCCCAGAGTCATTTCTGTCCTCGTCAAAGTGTCCTTTACTTTGAAAAGTTCCTAATATGGGATTGTGGTCTCCTGATTCCTGAGTAGTTACGACAAGCTCCAGTGCACGCTGTTATGACGGGTCTTAGGTTCTTCTTGCGGCCTTTATGTTGAAAAGGCATGATGCTCACTCGGCTTGCGGATATACTCATCTTGACAGATAGCTTGAGTATATCATATTGTCTTGTCACACCCAGCAATCATTATTGCATATCTGTATCTATTCACTTAATTGTTTTAGTTTATCTATAGCTTTTATAATTAAGTAGAATAAGCATATCATTTTGATATAGATTGCTACTGGCTTCCCAGTGAGGAGCTCATTTATGGCTCCGTGTTCAAGGACCTCTCGACTCACACTTTCTCAAATAACCTTCTGCCAAAGACACAGTTATTCCGTGCCTTTGTATTGGGCATCAGCCTCACATTTACTTGTGTATTGTCAAAAAAATAGACTTGAAGCCCAAACAAACTCCAAGTGTCAGTTACGTCTGTGAGACGGCACTGAGCCTGCACAGAGCCAGTACAGACATGTGTATTGATTGAGACGTGCAAATGAAAAACCACGTCCGATACACTTGCAGTTAGACAGAGGGCTAGACTCCGCCACATATACAATCACAATTTCTTCGGAATTTCTTTTTAGGGGGATTTTTGTATCAGTGCTATTCGGGTGGTGCAGAATCTGACAGTATTCTTCCTTTGTGATACAAAAAGGATATCAGGAAGGGTCTCTGTAGCAGCCATGGCTCTTTGTTGTTTGCTAAAGAGAGTACACAGCTGTAATCTGGGAGGAGATGCATTTCCCTCGAAACATAATTGAGAATGCAGTTTAGTTGAGAAGTGATTTTGTAGGACACAGAGTTGTTAATACTTGTTATCTTATTTCTTCAAGCTTGAATAATTAATGTGACAAACATTATGCAAGATAATTAACTTAAATTAGTCATGAACACAAGATTTCCACCCATTCTTTTGGCTTCCATATGTAAAGAAGAATAGGTTGTCCATAGCTCATACAGTAGTTCACATGAACTCTACTCATCCCTCTTAATAGCAGCTTCTCTGGTTTACTCCGTACAGTGGCATATTCGATTGGTCTTGTTCATGTGATGATGTGATGGTCTTGTTCATGCATCTGAGACTACTCGTGTTGTTTTTTCGGTTAAAGTAGTAGACCACAATGGAAGGAAGGTTATCAAATGTTATCAATGTATTTACCATTGAGTAATGACCATCTGAATGCAATTACTAGGGAAATACCATGTGATTGTGCTATACTTCCAATCTTCACACCTTTGAATAGGTATAGTGCCCAATAGATTGTGGGACACAGATGGCTATGAAAGATGAACCACATGTCAAACATAGGGCAAAAGAAAGCCACATTTCTCAGAAATGTGGCTTTCTTTTGTGGTGAGCCGTCAGGGCCAGCAAAGCCTTCTCTGCTGGCCTAGACAGAATCACAAAGTTATAGCTATTTTATAATTTAATCATTTTTCATAAATACACTACATGTATCATATTTTTTTTTCCCATTAGCTTATTTTTTCATTGCACAGCTACTGTCTTCCTCAGTTGCTCAGCTTCCAGTGCAGCTTGTTTTAAGTAGAGCTTTCATCCAATCAGATTTCACCCCTATGTCTCTAGGTAAGAAGAGAGGCCCGAGGCCTGCAGACTCACAAGTGAATCCCTTTGCAGTTTAAGTGAATGGGGACGATATTGTTGATTGTCATAGTCTTCAACCAATCAGATCTTTAGTTTGACATGTTGGGCGTATTCTTTGACATGTGAGAGCCTTCTAGCTGGCCTAGCCATACGTGATTGGTCAGTGGGCTAGCGTGACATGTTGGGCGGTGACAATCCCAATATCTGCTGCCTCTGTCGAGCGGACATTTTCAGCCTCAAACGCATTAAAACGTATTCAAGAAATACAACTGGGGAGGCTCAACTGTCTTCACTGGTGTCCATGAATCCAGAAGGACTTCTTACTGGAAGTAAAACGCACGTGGTATTAAACTCTTTGTTAACAAAGAAAGGAGGATGGGCTTTGTCTTTAAATAGTGAACAGCACCTTTGGTAAGTGAACTGCTTTTGTTTTTACATCTGCAGTAGCTTTAATATGCTTGTTTATATATTATTATTTGTACAACTTGTTTTTATGAAGATGGATTTTTGTTTTGTTTTATAAGTGATAGGAACCATTGTTACGTCCAATGTTGCTCTGGGGACACATTTAGTCGGTGCCAGTGTTGCCAACTTGGCGATTTTCTCGCCAAATCTGGCGACTTTCCAAACCCTCTTGGCGACTTTTTGTCAAAAGCTACTCGCGACAAATCTAGCTACTTTTTCTGGTGTTGTTGGAAACTTTTCTGGTGTTTTGACTCTGACGTGAAAGCACGTACGTTCTGCACTGTCGTGAACGAGCAGCGGGTGCTGCCGTGAGCCGCCACAAAGCACTCACAGGCGGTTACTCTCACAGCAGTGTGCAGCAGTCCCAGCTGCAGTCAGAGAAGAGAGGAGACACATTCTCGGCGTATTCATGTTAGTGTATTTATAGGTGTTGAGCTTTATTTTTTACACGAAACAAATAATAACTTATTTTTATTATTTTTATTTTATTTTATTTTATTTTCAATCCAGACTTGAAGAAGGTGGTTTCTAAATTGGGACACAGCTACAGTCTGAACAAAATCCCCTTTATCCTTAACACCATTATTGTATCTCACTGTTTGATTGTTACTAACCGTCTCCTCCCACTTTGTTACAGCCACATTAGCAAGGCTTCATATTATGAAATGGATGCAGGACAAGATGTGCCATCATGAAAACAAAGGTTTTTGTTTACCTTGGATTTAAACTCCAGTGTTTTCTCAATGCTGATAAGCTCTTCAGTGCGACTCATTTTTCTCACCCCCTCGTTACACTCTTTCACGATCTGGGGAAGACACAAATATACACCATCAATCCATGGAATGTATGCATTTTTTTCAAAGTGAAAGAAAATCATATCATAGAAACACCATTTGCTGTATTCACATTTATTGTTTATTTTAGTGGATTGAGGTGTAATTTATGAAAAACATCGGCTGCATGTGTAATTTATGATGGAAACCATTTAAGAGACAGCTGATTGTGGTGGTTCATATGGTCCATCACAACCAGAAGCATGCAAATAAATCATGCATGTAATATTAGAACATGTATGATATGGCAAACATCAATAAGACTCAAGAATGTCAGTCTTGCTTCAAATCATTATCTGAGTTCTGACTCCACTACATGGAAATGAGATTGGGTAATTACTAGTGTGGGCAAGTTAACTCGTTACTATCGCGTTAACGCATTCATTAATTAACGACGACAATTATTTTATCATGCATTAACGCAGTTTTTTTTAAAATGCAATACGCACCGTTGATGCCAGCAAATCACCCAAACAAACGGTGGAGGGAGGTTTCGGCAGACTACGTTGCATGCAGAGTGCGGGAGAAGTATAGATAAACAAAAGCAAGACAAGCTAACAAATGCCACAGAGAAGTGGATACAAACTGCAGCCGGTTAGTGTTGTGGAAGATGTCGGTCTGAGGAACGTTTTTAGCATCGCAACGAATAACGGCACGTATGAGCCTCAAGACGCACCATCACAAGAAGAATACATGAGTTGTATGAAAAGGAGAGGACTATAAAAGCGACGGCGTTACAACGTGCACCAGCTGTTGCTCTCACTGGAGACTAGACTACTGGACATCGCTGGGTAACCATCATCACCTCGGAGTTACAGCATTATATTGATGAACAGCAGAGCTGCATTCACATGCTGTGACTATCATGAAGACACAAGACAGACATTTTGCTGAAACGTGCGCAGAACATTTTATTCATGTTGCACAGCAGTGGAACGTTTCACATAAAGTCAGCACACTGAGCACAGATAGTGAAGAGATAGAACTGCTGCTGTGTAAAGGGTATACTGCTGTTAAAAAGCACCTTATATGTTTAAAGTGTTTGCAAACCAAATGTTATTGCCCTTTTGTTCATATAGCCGTACTTTTAAAATAAAAGTGCGTAATACACTACTTTTGAATTCATTATTGAACTTTGTGCATAACAATGCGATTAATCGCAGAAAATCATGCGATTAATCACGATTGAAAATTGTAATCGTTGCCCAGCACTAGTAATTACACTTGGACCCAGTGAATGTTTGATGTTGTACAGCAGGTGTAAATAAGAATTCTGATAAAAACAGTGCATCCGTCACTCTTATCAAATCAAACTTGCTTTTCTTGACTAATATCCCATTGGTTTTCTCTGCAGGGTCAAGAAACACTGAATATGGTGAGCTTTGTGGTGCCACTGTAGAAAACACAGATTGAGCACAAGTTCTTGTGAACTAGTTGTGACTTAGATGGGGTGCAAAGTCACGCTTACTAATCACACGTGATTTACAAACTCCAATGGTTATTGATTTTTATGCAGCTGGATGTCGGAGGTGCTGACAGCGCCTGCTGGCCTCACCCAGTTTGAGCTGGTCATAACCTACAATTATGCTTCACTGTCTTAACTCCCAACCAAAGGAAAAAGAGCAAAGCAAACACGTTGTTTTAAAAGGTTTTAATGAGTTGAAGAGACATGCTCCTTATTGTTGTTATTATCTCATTTATTTTATGATTTATCAGTGTATTGTGACTGCCCTGTGAACAAGGTAGGGGTAATTAATCTATTTTTAGTTTATTCCTCCTGAGAACATAAATAACAGTTCAAGAGGAAATGGTTTTGCAAACTGGAGAGGCAAAGGGCTAAGTGTGTGGGGGCTTCAGATTCATTGTTTCAGGTACCGGGGAGACAACGAGATACCAGGCAGGTTATCAGACACCAAAACTCTGCACCGCTGTGTTGGAAAGTTATCATGGCAACAATCATTTTATCCTTCATGTCAACAATCAATGTAAGTCAAACTCATCATACAGTGGTACACCGGGAATCCAGTGCTTGCTCGTAAAGAAATGTGCCAAGATAATGATAGTCATATCATTGTAATTATAGTCATATCATTATGTTGACACAATCCTTTGGCCCCATTTCCTTTCTCAACCCAACTTGGCCCCCGCCCCTTGACTGATGCTCACCTGCTCCAGTTGCTGATGTGCTTTTATAGCGTTTGGTTCCCTCTCTGAGTTTTCCTCTGCTTTTTTCAGGATGTTCTGGGAAAGAAACCAAGTGAAATAAAAGAACAACAACAAAAAGCCTCGACAGTGGCACAAAACCCCTAATTATGACTGAAACTTTGTCGTGTTCAAAATATATCCAGACTCACTGCTGAATCTTGCCATTTTACTAGAAAGTATCCATTCAGTTTGAACTCATGTTGGCACACTTACTTGTACGAGCAACTTGAGCCTTGTGATCCTCTGGAAAGGAAGGATGAGGAATGAGGTAAAGGACAGGCCCCTGACCCGCGGATGGTTTTCCAGTGAAGCCATGGCCTCCCGAAAAGCCTGGTTTCCCTCTCTGGACAGACATGTTAAGACAACACAATGCTTAGTTGATCCTACATTAAGAACACACACATTCTCTCTCTCTCTCTCTTCGATACAGTGATGAGAGACAGAAATAGACAGAGAACCAAACACTTACCTCTGTTAGGTTTCTGCTAATCATCCATGGATCAAGATCACCCTGGCAGTGTTGAGGGCTAGATTTAATTGTATTACCTTGAGGTTCTTTACCTCACTTAAAGGATAAGGCTAGTGTTTTCCTATTGTCAACAAATCCAATGAATGAAAATACTCAAGCCAACTATGTGTTGGTCCATCGCTCAGTACTTTGTGACTTGTGGCTCGCAACCCCAAGCCCATTGGTTCCCACTGAAGAGGTGAATCTTTAATCTATTCAGGTGTTTTTAAGTGTACAGGAAAGTTACTTTAGAAGTTAATTCCGTCCATATGTACTGTTGGTAAGCATTTGATGTTCTGTAAAGAATACAAATCACATAAGAGCTCAAAATCATTTTATTTTGACCTTTCTAATTAAAGTTCAGATGCCAGGGGCCAGATGCATGACACTGTCTAAAACACGAGTGCGCACTAAGTCAGAAATATGCATAGTTGTTGAACTCGGCACCTCTCCTGAACTTTGCTCCGTCCCCTCTGGGAATCACCCCCTCCAAGCTCCACTACAGACTGAGGTTCCCAGCACCAAGCCCCAATAATTATTATTATTTGTTATGACATTTATCCTATGTGTTTTTATTGAGATATGTGTGTTTGTGTGTGTGTGTGCTCCGCTGCATATACAATGAAATTACCCCACTGGGGATAAATACAGTTCTGCGCATCCGTGGCACACGTCACCAATTAATCACTTGAAAAACATATTCACGAGATATCTTAGACAGCCCTGTTAAATGTCAGACAGCTGATCAATGATTTATTTATAGGCTCAAATTGGATGAGATACAAAGTGCTTTACAATTAAAGATACAATTTAAAGATCATTGACAGCTCAAATGTATCACAATTTGTTTGGCATTTTATAGAACACTGTGTAGATTACAAGAATGATAATGATCACTAAAACTATGATTAAAATTAGTACAATTAGCCCCAGGAAGGTATAGGTGTTTCAATAACATGCAAATCAAGAAGACGGCAAAAACTACAGGGCAGAGGTTGCTATGGCAATGCATAAACATGGCACACAGTGTAAAGGTAATGGAGGCATCCAGCCATATAAACTGTATGTTTGAGCCAGATGAGCTTTTAACAACCTGAACAACAGATATTATTGTATATGATTGTGACAGGCTTATACGGCACATACACCAAATCGATGAAGCAACCCCATGAATGACAAAAAGACTGTATTTCTCTGTGTGCCCAGGAGTTTCACCAGAGAGAGACAAAGACAGAATCAATTTAATGATATAACAACTTGTTGGTCTGCCCAAAGCTATAAAGCATGAACTATATGTATATTGCTGCCATTGTACATTTAATTAGGTAAAAAGTCCCCTGTCCTCTTAGCTTCTCACTAAATTGTTTACCAGCTTAGTTTGTTTTCTATCCAGTTCTAACTGCACACAGAAATCATTTTTCTTTGTCACTTGGAATGAATGTTGTGGAAGTTTTATGGTCAAAGGTCAATTGAATGTTTCAGCTGTAATGTTGCATGTTGGTATTCCCATCACACTAAATCGACTAATGGCGGTCTATCAATCATACATCAAAGGGAAAACCCAGTGAAGAGCAGCAGCAGCATTTCCCTGTGAGGAAACACTGCCAAAGTGTTTTAAAAGCCAGCATCTGGAGCAGGAAATAAGAATGATCAAAGTAAAAGAGAGAAATGAACGCAAGACGAGCAAAAAAAATCCTGATTTTGAGTTTCCAGTAGACCTAAACATCAGCCCCACAGGCAATACTTGGATCAATCCACTTGTTTTGGTCTTGTTTTAGGTGACTTTTATGACACTAAGAAAAATACAATATACCACAATCACTGTCCTTTAAGGTACACAGTGATACAACAGTGACGCCCATTAAATCATGACGGTGAATGTGAAGTTCGAGAGTAAATTACCTTTGATTCAGCCGAGAAATAATCTGTCCTGTAATGCATTAAAAACCTATAAGAGTGGACCAGACTGTTTGAAGAAGGAACATGCTTTACACCTGAGAGAAAATGAAAGCAGCTCTTCTCCTCTCAGTATCACGATAATTAGTCACCGTGTTTTGAACAGTTTTGTCATGTTCTTCCTAGGTTGATAGAACTAATCTTTCTACACTGCTACTGATGTTATTGTTTGTGACAAGTAATTAGGCTTGGCACTCCTAACACCCATATGAGTGTGATCAGACTGTTACACCAAAGACTTGGCATTATGTACTGTACATCTACAAAACAGATGGACAATGGCATCTAATAGATATACCTTCTTTGTGCCGCATCTCCAATATGTTAGTTCATAAACGCAGTCGCAGGCTTTAAAATGTTCATATTAAGTTTTGAAACAACCAGCAGGTCTCAGACATTTTTTCTGTTAGCTGGCAGAAGTCCCACAGTGTCAGTCATCCGAGGAACCTGTCCTCTGCAGCGCGTGGGAAAGCAACCCTCTCACTCAGGTATGTGTGGTTAATGAAGAGAGACATACGCATTATAGTCATAGTCAACCACACCCTGCACATCGCATTTGTTATGATCAAAAGCAAACCTGTTCTCTACTGAAAAGCCGGCTGACAACATTCACAAAAAATAGCAGCGTATGAAGTATGTTATTCTTTCTCCCAGTTCCTCTCTCTTAATCATCAGTAGTCAAATCGGACGAAGTGTTGTTGTGAGCAGTGTATGAAGAAGACAATGTATTTAGAAAGTAGGTACTCACAAAATGCGTCTGTAGTTCTTCTCCTGGTACACCTGGTTAATGACGTATTTGATGAAGACATCGAAGTGTTCCACAGCATGGTAGTAAACAATGTCACACACATCAGAAATCAAAATAGACTTCTCAATTCGGTGCTCAAGATCCATTAAGAACCTGAAATTATTAAGAGATCGTTATCCAGGGATATAAGGCAAAGCTTGTTTGCTGGACTAGAACTTGATCAGACTTTTAAATCATAAACTGATTTGTGTTAATCAAGACCTCATCATACCTTTCACTGGCCTTCATCACTTCCTCGATGTTGGAGAACAGAAAATGCACATCGGATTGGCTAAGAGTGTTGATTAAATCAGGGTTACGTAGGAAGTGAGTCTCTAAAATCTCCAAACTCTTGTAGTACGATGCTTCTGATGTAACAAGCTCAAACATGGCCTAGACAAAAAAACAAATCACAATGCCACATTAATACTAACCGAGGATCCCTATACCCAGTGAACAGTTGATATGATGACAATCTGATGTCCTGCTGCACAGCTGGATGAGGCTCATTGTTTTTATTTTATTGATTTTCACTGGAAAACCTACCAAATTTCCAGATTTAAATGATGGATGTGTAATAGAGTAATCCATTTACTTATGTGTTAATGGAAGATGAAACATCACAATCTGTTTGCATGAATATTCATGAAGTTATTTTGGAGTAAGGCAGCTGTCAGTCTAAATGTATCTCTTGTTTGTTTCTCTTATACTGTCACTAGAATTGTCAGTAATGTTAGTCCAGCTAGCAGCGTGGCTCTAGGGATGGCAATGTCAGTCTGTTGCACGGTCTGTGCAACACTTTGATCCAGACTTGAATATCTCAGGAACTATTGGATGGATGAACATTCATGGTCCCCAGATGATGAAGTCTACCTTATTTGGTGAAACCCTGACTTTTCCTCTAAGGTTGAGGTTTTAGTGAAACACATTTTTTAACATTCAACATTTGTGGTTTAAAGTGAATGTCTTTACTACTGTTAAATGGAGTGCCATGCAATTTGGTTCAGACATTCGTGATCAGGATGGATTGCAATCACTGTGGAGATCTCATAACAAACATCAGGTCGAAATTTGAATTTGTCAAATATTTTGGTTTATGACCAAATACTTGCCGAATGAATGCCATTCCCATTACAGCCTCAGCTGTACTGCATATTTACTCTTGAATGCAATATTCTATAGCTAAAACCTGTACATATCTATATAAGCCTACACCTGCACAAAATTGCTCACCTCCTGCATTATGACTTCACTCTGTGGTAACTGGGTGAGCAGGCCGCTGGCCTGCACAACTTCCAGGTTCTGCCACAAGCTCAGTGACCGAGCATTGTTCCTCAGCTGCAGCTGTAGCACTGGAGGGGACATGACACCAGACCCTTCTACCACAGTCCCTGGTGGGACTCCAGGAGAAAGGTTCTCACGCTGCCGCCGTTGTTCAATCTCCTGCTGCTTGGAGGTGTCCCGGTATTCCTGGTACAGGAAGGCTGGAGAGTCAAAAGACAATGAATCAGGCATGAAGTACACATGTAGAATTTTTTTTTTTTTTTGCAAAGGTCTGGATTACCACTGTGACTAAGCAGTGGTGTTTTAGATGGGTAAAAACAGCTGCTCTGGACAGACGCAAAATAAGAAAATTACACAAGTTAACTTTTTGCTATAATGCGCTATTTCACATTTCCCACACAATTTAACAAAAGTGATAATTCAACTGCATAGACCTACATTTTCTGTTCTACTGCTCCCTGTTTGTAGTAGTTTGTGACCAGTTTTGGGTAGCTATGTTTGCCCAAGTTTACCACATTGTCCTGCTGCTTCCATGTTTGGTAATCCTCTCAGGCCATGTCAACACTACTACATTTCCATTTGAAAACGTATATGTTTTGCTACGTTTACACTAAGCATCCACACTACGCCCACGTTCGCTACTTGATTGGTTCTTAGCAGTCACGACGTGTCCTTCTCTGATTCGTCACGCCCCTATCACATGACCCTTTCCCGGAAGATCACAAACAACAACAGTCTTGATTATCGATCAACTACCAGGTTAATTCAACATGGACAACTGATTACAGGTGTTGCTGACCTTGTTGTCTTTACTAGCAGCTGCTGTCCAGTTAAAGTCTGCATTTTTGTGGGAAGCAGCTGTTATTGGAGTGATTAGTGAGCGGCATGTCCAGTGGTATTATCAGACCGACAGAGCGGCCGTCTGAAGTCTCAGTTAGCAGCTTTGAGGAGAACGGACACAAAACGGAGGACTCTCCTTTTCTTATTAATGCTTATTTTGTTCTGCACAACTATTGTGAAGTCCACACAGAAACTGTAATGGAACAAAACATGAATTGCTCTCCAGTAGGACAGCGACTTCAGCCACCAGCAGAGCTACGAGTGAGAACAGACAACGAAACCGAGGAAATGAATGAGAGACGTGTGTTGACGACATTTATGGACCAATAATCTAGTAAACCATTATGTGTAAGTGTTCATTTTAAAGTAAATTTGATGTGTGTGAGAGAGAGAGAGCAAAACCCGCTGCGCTGTAACTAAGTCTGAAAAATAAAACCTCTAAAACTTTCCAAGAAATGTGTCTGTTTGAGTTATAGAGGAAGATTTTAGAGAAGATCTTAATTATCAAACACGACCGTTCATTATTAAAGACTACTTTATTACTCTGTCGTATTTTTTTTTAACTAAGCAACCAATCTACTTCCTGTTTACACCGGCACCCGCATGCCCAGTGTACATGAAGTCACGTGATATTCGTTTTCAGGCGTTTTAGTCTGGACGGAGATCATTTCAAAAACGATGCTGAAACGCCTGAGTGGACGGAGATTTATTAGTTATTTATTAGTTTTATTAGTGTGGATGTAGCCTCAGAAAGATGCGTTAGATCCTAAAAGCCTGTTTTTGACCAGGTATGGTCAGCTCCAAATAACACACACGAAGCAAAAAGTTTTAGTTCGCAATTTATTCCCGGTGAACCATTCCACGCTAAGTCTGCCATTACTTCTTACCAGCGATTTGGTTTATAGAAATAGCTCATGGCTGGCCTGCACCAATGAAATTTTTCGGATTTGTCTTATAGAAGATAATCGACATTGTTCATGGTGACTGCAGTTACTATTTTCTTTAACTAACTTCTGCCAACTGAGTAGATGATAACAACTCGACAAATAGCCAATAAGATTGCAGTGGGGCAAGAGTCAATCATGGCAAATTTGTGACTTCCATTTTCATTGTCAAAGGCTTTCAACATGTGTATTTTAGTTTTCCCACACTCGGGGCACTAGATATTGTCAGGGTGGGGTTATCCCCACATAGCAACCAATATCAGTGTCCTGGGTTTTTGTTTAGCCTGTTTCCTGTTTTATTTTGACGTTCCCTGCCTCTTGTGTCCTGTGTTAAATTACTTCCTCTCTTTGTGGTTTTACCTCCTTGTTTCTGTGAATTATCTGTGTTGTTAAAGGTCCATTTACATACTCCACACTCACAGACTCAGACTTTGACACACGTTTGACACAGTCCGCGAGGGTTTAGTTCTGTCCCACTGGGGTTTGAGAGCTGTCTCGCAAACATCTTATGCCCTTTGTGAACACTTTCTGTGACTCCGCATTTCTGCAGACTTTGCCTGAGGGAATTATCCACAATTCATAGCTTTGTGACGTTAAGCACAGGGCTTAATTTTGCCTGTTGAAGCTGTTTTGACAAAAACAAGTACATAGGTTATTTGACAATTACCTTTTCATCTCCTAAAGAACAAGACGTTCAAATCAGGGAGTCAAAAATATAACATAAATATCCACAATTGTACACAACATGTTATGACGTTGTCACGGTAGTGTGATCTGTCGCAGCAAAGTGCTGTCCCATTCGTATTTAGAATATTTCAAGCTTTTGCAGCCTCTCGCATCAACCATTATGGTCCCTGAAGGTTCAGGGTTTAAGGCCTTAGAGTTGACATTGGGACTGGACCTTATTCTCATCAGCCTTTCTCTGTTCCCTTGTGTTACTTTACCAATCAGCTTTCAGACTGCCCTCATGTTTGCCCACCTGCGTCTTATTCTCTGATTAGTTTCTATGTATTTATAGTTCTGTCTTTTGTCTGTTGGTTGTTGGTTTGTCTTCATTTGTGTTTGGAGTTCTGTACCAGTTTGCCCGTGTCCTGGCCTGCTGTTTCCTGCCTGTTCTGTTGGACTCAAGCTTGTAAGCTATGTTTTTCAAATGAAATCATTGCACTGTGTCTGCTGCCTTCTCTCCTGACCATGACAAACAGCGTACCATTAAAACAATGAATCTTTTTTCTGCTGCCAGCAAGTGGGGCTTTGCCACTTTTCCTCTATGCCTAAGTGACGTTTTCAGACATTATTAGGAATGGTTTTAAAGAGGTAGGTCCTGCCACACTTGCTTCTGTTCCACTAGCCCATCTAAAGTATTGACCTTCTGGATGTGCTCCTACTCCATAATTTTGTCTTTCAACTTCCTGCTTATATCCGAAGTTAGAATGTGTGCCATTCTGTAAATTGACATCTGCTGCTTGTAATCACCTCGCCCCTACATTTTGTCAAATATCTGAGCAGTTTTATAATATTCTGTAGAGTGTGAAGGACAGACCGATAGAAGACCATGAGAGACTCTCCACTACAGCAGTAGTGACAAATATCCTCTGCTATTTACATAGCAGCATTAGCTAGTTATGTTCCCCTACACTGCTCTGCGATCAGCTAGTCATTTTACTGTGATAACAGTCATGGTGACTGATCAGAATGTATTGTTCCTTGTCTTTGATTTTGTATTTATAACAATATAATATAACAGAAGTCGACTCATTTATAGTTACAATATTACACACAGTCTAGTTTAAATTGACATGTGATTATTATTCTCAGCTCAGCCAAGAGATTATTTAAAATTTTAGTTTAAAAATCAATATTACACATTGCATATTTGGTTGGGAAGCAACTTTTTAATTAATATTTATAAATCAGCTTCCAGAACAACAAAGCTGGTTCATTGATCGTCTGTGGCAAATGTGTTAATGCTATAAGTTATTAACATTGACCTGCTTCATCGTACTGATAAATCAACCCTCTCACATCTTCGTGAAATAGTCATGAAATTGAAATCTAGGTATTTTTTTACATTGACACGATTGTCCGTTTTCCATTTGTGTCGCTCAGCACAAAAAACAATGGCAATCCATGGTCCATTAGGATCCTTCTCCGTGGTGGACACATCAGTTAAACGCACCCACAAACATCAAGCTAATGTACTGCAGCAATACACCGTGAGTTAACTCAGTAGGGAACATTGCGCCGAAGATGGTCTCCTTAATGTGATATCTGTAGTGGATGTGGTGGTGTCAGGTCATACAACCTCCTCATAAAAGCAGAAGTGTGTGCCCAGATTTGAAAAAGGTAGCAGCTGTTTGAACCAATCAGGTAGCAATAGCAACCGGAAACTAAGAGTCAAAAAACGGAAAGGTCGATAATGTTGCAATGTACAAAAACACCTGTGTATGTGTGGACTGGGACTAAAACTAAAAGAGTTTGCCGACAAGAACAGCTGCTCTTTTCAGGGAACATTGGCTATGTGTATATCAAGAGGGAAGGTGACTTTGAACAACAGGAGCCTGTTGCATAATCTCTCTCAGTCATATACTGCAGATTGCTTTGGTGGGCGTAGAACTGGACTGACACTTACATAAGAGAGAGTGGAATGTGTGTATATAGCCAAGAAATACAGGTTGGAGAAAAGGAAACGGCACATTTATTTGTTTACCGAAGATATAAAACTGTTTCTGCCCTTTGTGAATTGTTCACCATAGTCCTGCAGGTAAACTGGTCTTGAGTAATTTGGACTAAACCCTGCAAATAACCATTATCCTGTGTACACACTAAACAACACTTGGGTGAGTAGTCAGTCAACACAGCCGACAATCGGCTTATAGAGACACTCAAGCTTGATGAAGGAGTCAGATATGCAGTAACAGATATACAGCTTAGTGGCAATGCTGAAGCCGTATCATGCCTGTTGTTGGGTTAGTACATTATTTATCAGAAATAAGTGTTTGCATGTGTGTTGCATATGTGAATGTGTGTGTCTTGCCAATGTTAAGTCTTAGTCATATAATATATGACTAAAAAGCTGCTTAAAAGCTGCTTTTAAAACAAAGACTTTGTGTCAGGTAGACACAAATAAGATTGTTTTTTTATAGCTGTGGCACTGGTAACAGTGGGTGGAATACATACGTCATCCCTCACGTCATGTCTTTCCTCACCAATATTTTTGACGATGTTGAGACTGTGGCAGATTGTCTGGGAGCTATCTCCATTGCTCGGCAACCTGAAATGAAAGAAAATAGGAAATATGAGTTTGGACAGGCAGACAGATGGCTGAATATATTCACTTTATGATTCAATTTGTATCAACAAATGATGCAGCTGTTTGGTTCATTCCAGCACACAGACATACAATTATTTTCTCCATCAAACCCAACAAAATAAACCTGAGCAGCGGGATTACTCTGCACATTATTTGTTGAAAATATGAAACATCCATCTGCGCCTTTCCATATTCACTCTCTAGGCACAAAATGAGTCACAACTCAATTATTCCAATCTCTCCATCACCTATGTTCTCATAACTCACAGTACATTTGTAATTGTGCTGCTCACAAGCAAAAGCACTACAAACAATAATTATTTATATTTGCCTGTTTTATGTTTTATATTTACTATTGGCAGAAACCCACAGGTTAAGCTTCAACAAATAATCCTCTTGCATTTCTATTCTTTACACCTCTCTGTTTCCACTGTAATCAGATCTGACCTGAGGTTGACGTTCCGATCTGCTCCCTGAAAACTGGGCCGTTGAGTGCTCATGGTTTTCCCTCCGACTTCCTGTACAGTGCAAGCTGCAGTTGTTTGCTCGGACAAATTTTTTATGTCTCCGCTATGAATGCTGTGAGTCCGGTAAGGGATCATGTCGGCTGTACAATCTCGATGCTGGCTGTCGGAGGCAGCAGATATGTCCACACTCCTCCCTCCTCCCACTCCTCCTCTTCTTCTATCCACAGCATCTCTGTTGTACAGAGCATGTCTGTTACTGGCCGCACCATTGCTTGGCAACACAGTTCTGGAATGATGGAGCTGTGGTGAAAGCTGAGGGCTACATTTGATAGCAAAACACTTTAGAATCACATCTATACAGTCATCTTCACCTAGAAACTAAAATTATTTAAACTGCCATGTAGTAAGGCCATGTACATCTGTCTCTGTACATTTGTCATGTGATTTTGACAGTGTATATCAAGTTGCCTAAGTGAGTGCATTCTAAGCTTTTCTTCAGCAACAGACTTCTTTAGACATTCAATGTCCTAATTCACAGAGACCTGGCTCCATCATTCATCCCAGATCAAGCTGCACTTGACAGGCAGACCACAGGACAGAGAGCAGGTCTCTGGTTGGATGAGAGGAGGTGGACTCTGTTTACATCAATGATGCTTGGTGCTCAAACACAGTCAAAGCGGATGGACAATGTTTCTCTGATGTCAAATTTTGTGGCAAAGACCATCTTGTACCATGTCCATTTTAAGTGGATTACAACCTTCTCTATGTATCAAGTGTCCAAATTGTTTTCTCTACAGGTTTGTCATCCATACTGAAATCCCCAAGCTATAAGTCAGTTAGGGTGTTCACATGTGTTCAGATACAGCACTGTGCAGGCCGCCTCCTTGGACTCTTTCTCTTGTTGGCAGATGGATGAAAGACTAACATCGATTTTATTGAGGGTTGTTGGAAGCTGGTTGTTTGCCACTCATTCTGAAGCCTCAGCTTTCTTTAACAAGCCAACGGGCAACAAGCTTATATCTCTGGTTTGGCTTTATTTTTCTGATTTTTATAGCACACAACTGACCAAATGACTTTGAAGATGAATGCTTTTTGCAGTTTTCTCGTTCAAGTTAACAGTTTTATCACAGTACTGGGGCTTGGACATCTACTGCTTCCTCTTTTGGCTATAACTTGGACAGCTGTTTCAGTATTAATGAATTAACCTTCAGAGAGACTGGAGAGGCTTGTGTGTTTATCACAAACATGATACACCTTGAGAGTGTGTGTCAAGTATGAAGTGTAACCGTGGTGTGTGTGTGTGCAGTGTTTAAACAAGCACTGTATGTGCTTGTTTGTTTTCTGGGCGTGTTCCGTGCCAGGGTTGGGCAGTAGTAGGCATGAGGACTCACCGTCTAGCCACAGGCAACAAAGGTGATTTGTTGGGTAAGGGAGCATAAGAGGTGGAGACTCCAGGACTGGTAGAACCTGAGAGACAGACGGAGAGAGAGAGAAGTAATCAGAAGGAGATATTGCAGTATAATCAGGCACAATAGTGTGGAACGTTATCATCCCAACATTTCAATCACTCTCTGTCTCTCACACACACACACACACACACACACACACACACACACACACACACACATAGCCTTCTTCGAGTGCTGAGTGTAGTACAGTAAGAAGCAACACCTTGGTTAAGAAAGGAATAATTCATAATGAGCCATGATGGTTTTTTTAAAAGCAATGTCAAGCAGAGACCAGTGTCTTACCACTTACCAGCAATCAGACTAAAACTTTGTTTATTCATATCTTTAAATGTAAAATGTTTTTTGTTTTTGTGGTTGTTGTTTTTTAACTTAGCACACCTGCTACATAGACTCACACAGGGAACAATAATCCATGCCACATTATTAAGACTCATTAAAGAGAGCTTTACTGTTTAATAGATTAAGGACACTGACTTTCCGGCCATTAAAAGTTTAAATGGCACTCACAAGGCTCTTGCCGAGTCATATAAATACTTAGGAATTTGGCTTGACAGCAGACAGCATTCAGTATTTATTTTCAACATTTGACACAAAAATCAAACAATCAATGTATCATGTATCAATTAAAGGATGTCTATCTTTTTGTGCAGTCAACCTTCATGTCTGTCCTAACTATGGATATGTTCTGAATTGTCACGCCGCCCATCAACACTTTGGCTGTTAAACCCTGTGTATCACAGGGCATTACCAAATGTCATTCTCACTGAGTGGATGGGCCTCCTTACAGCCATCTCATGTTCATCATTGAAAGAGCTCTACTGCTGGACATTTATTCTCTCATTTAAGTCTAGTATCTGCAGTTCATCATCCAGTAACTACTTGGATATCCTTCATGTACGCACTAATGTTGGCCAAACTGGTTTATGGTACTATGCACCTTTTAAATGGAATGAACTGCAAACTACCCTCAAACTAGAGTCTTGCATTCCCCATGGAGATGTTAAAGCTTTAGATAGATAGATAGATAGATGTATACTTTATTCATCCCCATGGGGAAATTTGTTATTATTATCTAAAATGCTTTTTACGATTCTTTTAACTGTTTTACATTTTTTGTGTAGTTGTGTTGTTTCTGTTTTGCCGATCGTGTTCTTGGGAATGTTTCATGTTCTCAGGTTACTCTTAAAAAATTGATTTTAATTACATTGCCTCATTAAATATGGATACAATAAACACTATATTTATACTTGACAGTAAAATAAAATGATGTGAGACTTTAAGAATGATCTTTGGCCTATAGCCTAATGTCAAGCCTACAAATCTCCCGTCATCCTGTCCTGACAATAACAGAATCTCCAGTTAGCACCGCATGCTACTGTATCGTTCCCACTGTGTGTGGGTGTCTATGAATATGCATTGAATATCCACTGGGAGTGTTTCACTTTGACTTGTACATTCCCACATGTGACAGATAAATACAGTATCTTCAGATTAATTTGGAAAACCTCTGGACAGGCTACAAAGACTGCAAATAAGCCCCGAAGATAAGCTGCTGCCCAAATCAAGCATCCCCTATAATATTATTCATGATGACATTTAAGACTAACACTCAGCAGTGCATAGCTACAAAAGCATTTTATAATTAAATATGAGAAATACAAAAATAATAAAGTTGGACAAAGTTAAGAGACAAACATCTTTTTACTGTAAACGTATTTGCTGAAATGATGAGGCCAATCCCCGCTCCTCATCCTTCAGCTGGTGCACCGTATTGTATGAAATTATGTGTCCTTACACACACTCATCTCTTACACACATTCACAAACACATAGTGCGCTTAAACTACAATGAAGAAATTGATCAACAGATGTATATTTAAAATATACAATAGGATATTCTCCATCATTGTCCATAATGTCTATTCATACTGGCTTGTTCCGGCGCTTTCAATGATATCTCTCAGTCATTGAAGGGAGTTTGCTCAGTTTTCATCTAATGAAGACACCGCGCACTGTGTTTCAACCCTCTAGAACAACCTTGAGTCTAGATGATTTTGTCACCTATTCCCATGGTCAAGAATACCTGTTTATCATTCTGCATGACTAACTGCCTGTCATAAATCTACAAGAAAGCATAGTATTATATCCTGGAGGGGTTCACAACTCCAGGGCCATGAGACATTTGCCTCGGGACAAAATGGAAGCAATATGATTTGGCAATGATTACACATTTTTACAGGCTATTTGTGTGGTAATTACCTTGAAACTGATTTGGAAAGTGACAGTCTCTCTGCACTCCTTGGCACCTCTAACTCTGCTCTAACTCCACTTTGATTTAGAATTGTTTGAAACCATCTTGAAAGACGGAGTGGAAAAAAATACAGTAAGATTTGATTTCTCTCATAATTACCCCACTTACATAATCTGTTTTACTCAGAAATTTGTCACATTACACAATATTTTATGGTGACTTTTAGTGATAAAGATAATGTAAACTATACTGCCTGTCTGCACAGGCAGACATGTTCAGACTTATGAATTATTAGTCTTTGGTTGAAAGAGTAGGAAGTAGATGAAAACTTGAAAAGTCCTTTGAATCTTTAGGTCATGTAAACATTATCCAAATATTTTATGTTTTATACAAATTCTAATATTTTTTCCAGATGTCGCCAATTGCTTTTCCAAAATCCTATTCTGTCCTTCTGAATAGACTGTGGAGGGCAAACACGCAAGCAGTAAACTTAAGAAATAAAGGGTGTCGACAATGTGTCTGTATTCAGTCTCACTTGTATACAAATGGAACTTTGCCCTCTTTCATTAATGATTGTGTAACTCATTTGAAAGGCCTTCTGGTATATGACAGTATTTCGGGGCCTATATAAAAAAAGGGAAAGCTATTGGTTCTCATCAGACATTACATTCCTTTTGAACATGGGGTGTTTTATCACAGTTTTCAGTTCTTTGGATGATTTGGTAGTTGATAAATCAGAGTTCTCGCTTGTATCTGATCAGTCTAATCGGTCATGAAGAAGTTAACTTGTACAAAATCGGTGGAAGATCTTAATTCAAAAATGTACCATTGCTGCTCGGAAAGAAGATGTGTAAGTAGTCAAACGTTTTCGTTAAACACAAACTACAGACATGCTTTACAGTTTGATTTGATTTATAGAGTAAATGTGACACCAGAGGGACATCACTTAATGAACTGTGAAGACAAGGTTTAAAAAAATGTTGTTGAATCTTTCAGAAAATTGGGACCCCATAATAATGATGATATCATAAACAGAACATTAATTTAGCTGATTTGTATTTTTTGATCTGTCTTTCTGAACCCCAAAACCTGCCAGCAGAAAATCATGTTTTCTTTAAACATTTGCCAGAACTACACCATTTATCAGATTTTCATTATGTGAAATGAACAGTTCTGTCAGAAAAAGCGACCAAAACTAAGCTTAAAATAGTGCTATTTCATCAAAAACATTTTATGCTACATTTAAAATCTCAGAACACAGAGCAGAGAGGTGAAGACAGCAGAGACTGTAAGTACAGGTTGTAAAAATGTAAAGAGTTCATATTTATAGCACAAAGAGCCTCCATTGTTTTTTACAACATTGGTAACGCTTGTGGGCACTTGGAACAATGTTGTATAGATTCCATTGATAATAGATTGTTTGCCATTTTTTGTATAATAAGTTATCAAAGATATTTAACTTGTGTTTTTTTTTTTTTTTTTTATGATTTACGTCATTGTAGCTGGGTTATTCTGCACAAAAGACTTGTTTTAGTTCTCTCTACTACTATTCATGAAAAACCCGCCCCAACACTGCTTGGGGTTCAGAGGGTTAAAACGGACTTCTGTAAAGTATATTGAGGCATTATCTTTCTTCAAGGACAGTGTTTCTTCCATTGCAAAGAAAAGCAGACCATCTCTATGTGACTCCTCCACTCAAAAAATAAAACGACTTGTGAGAAAATTGTAAATGCAGGAAACCTCTGAATGGCACAAAGTCTCTCGTATGTGGCTCCAAAAACAAATGTTGGCCTAATGTCTTGTTTCCTGCATGGTAGATACACAAAATACATAACACATACATAATAAGATCAAATAGATAAGAAATATTTGGCCTGCCCGTGTTTGGGCTAAGTTGAGCTAAAGCTGCTTCTGTCAGCTACAGACCTGTTTCCTGGATGTAAGTGTATTATGTTAGAAGCTTCATTATAGCTTTTCTATCTCTACTTAGAACTGTACCAACATTATACCACCTGCACTCTCTTTGAAATTGTAGGTTTTATAATTACAGAAACTGCTGTATTTATTCTTCACTGCGTATGAATACAGTGAGAAAGTACAGTTAGATATTCCTTTGTGGTGGCCACATTGTGCTGTGATCTGGTGTGCATTTATCAGACATGCTATCACAACAAATACTATCTGATCATATCCCTGATGAAATACAAAGATCAAAGTTATCAGTTCCTGTGAAATTGATCACTATGGGATAGCTGACAACTGTTGATAGGAAAAAAATGTAATCATAATCATAATTTCATAAACTGCTTCTGAAAATGCACATTTTCCTTATTATTTCAGGTCACAGGATGATCAGGTGACTGGATTGTGTGGCATTTTTCAACAGGCCTCAGTGTTTTATAATTTAATGTATTTATAAGGTTGAAGCTGTCTAGTTATGTATGAAGTAATCACTTTAATCCCTCCTCTTTGAGGCCTGTCCGAGATGCCGGGCAAAGTCTAAGCTCAAATGCTTTATTGTTACGTTTGGTGTGGCTCTACTGTAAGAATGTGTTACATTCCTATAGAGAACAATGACTAATGCAGCGCATAAAACACAACAACAATACATTCTTTATCACTGTCATTCAGTTTCTGGGATTGTGCCTCTGACAGACTGTTGAGAACAAAGCACGATGACAAACAGAATTTCCACCAGAAGAACTTTGCAAATCATTTCAGACTCTCATATCAACACCAGAACTTTGTCATATCAGGGATATGTTGGTTATTTCATTTCAACATACTTCAAGTTGTTTTTTGCTTGAAATCACAAGGTCAGAGGTTGACCTGTGGAAAAATAACTCAGATCATAGTGCTGCTTAAACAAAACTAGTTTCTCAGGTTGGACTCGTAAATAGGATGGAAGTACCAAGCCTTTGTTCCACTTCTTAAAAAACAACTGCATCAATGCCAACTGCCAATGGGGCAAGAATGCAGAGCAACAATACACAGTGATTCCACTTGCAAAACAATTCTGCTGCAGTGTGATGCTCTCCAATGAAGCATGTTAATGTTAAATATGCATTCAGTTGAATAAGTGCCAACAGGTTTGAATTAGGCTAAATACATGTTGCTTAAGGACCAGAAAAGTCAACTTAAATGATGATTAACTTTGAAGTTTAGTACAAAAACAATGTTAAAATGCAGGCACAGTGGAGGCCTGATATGTTCTTACTTTCAGGCTGGTCAGATGAGCTCGGCCTCTTCTTCCTCATGGACCGATAGAAGCGGGAGTTCCTGCGGATAGGCTCTCTGGTCACATCTTCATCATCGTCCTCCCCCTGGCTGGGTTTAACCACAGCTGTTGGATGCTTCTCTGGGGGTTCCGGTGACTTGTGCCCCCACTTGCCCCTGAATAGGGCAGTCACAGACATGGTAAATGATTCCCTTTGCTTTTAAAAAAAAAGTGTGTTTGGAAGATTATGTTTGAAAATATATCATAATTAGCCAGAATCCAGAAGCAAATCCATGACTAGAAATCAAAAGTTCTGGTGAAAAATAAATCCGAAGACCAAGTCCAAGAACAGAGAATTGGTTCCTGGGCCGTCTCTCCCTCCTGTCAGTGGGACAGCAGTGTTGTTAGCTACACAGGCAGCCTTTGGAACCAGCAGAGTGCGTCACTTATTTCTGCCTAAGCTGTAATTATTGCATTTATGACTCTCTCTCTCTTTCCTGCTCTTTGCCCCTCCTCTGATAGGCTGCCTACCTCCGTCCCTCTTTCTACACCACTCGCTTACATGCTGACATTCCTGAACTCAACCTGGTCTTACCAGCCTGCATGCCTCGCGGCTCTAAAACTCTCCCTGTTGTGAAACCTGAAAAGCCACCTACTGACAAACTACAGTCTGTTCACTTTTCTGTGCTTTCAGGGTTTCTCAGATCACTCTACAAAATCTGTCCATGTTCTCGCTCTTGGACTGTCTCAGAAAAATGTTAAATTATTCAGGTTAAGGAACAGAATAAATTACAAAGTACATTAAATACATTTTGCATATGGTGTCAGTTATTTATTTTTATAGAACAGTGATGTGTGTAATGTTTCAGGTCCTGTTGAGCAGGGCTTATAGTAGTTGTATCTGTAGTCAGCTGACGAGGAGGGTTTAAAGTTCACTGTCTCTAATTTTCCTCACAGCAATCAGCCTGCCTGTGCCGCTCTTCATAAACAAGAGTTGTGAAATCAAAGTAACGAACAAAAGGGTGTCCTCAGACACAATATTTCCTGCATTGTTGTCCAGCGGGACATGTTGTAGTAGGGTTAGGCTGACAAAGATAATGCTAAATTTGTTCATTATTTTTTGAATTGCCCTCTGATGTATGATGATTTAGTTTAGGAACAAGCTGTTGCATGCACTGTGTGTATAGTATAGGTTTTGGTTATATTACTGTAAAATACCTTGATCGACACATCACCTGTTTTATTTCCTGTTAAAAGATATGCTGGCATTATTTTTAAATTTTTCTTCATTCCATCCATCGATTTTCTGATGCAGCCATCTCAGCTCCATGCCCACTGGTTCTTACTGAAGACATCTTTAAAAACAGCTCACAAACATATAGTTTCACTTTTAAAAAAGGCTCAGTAATTTCCTTTGACAAGCACTGTAAGTTTTAGCCAGGACTATTTTTAGTGGCAGATTAGTACACATTTGGTGCTCTAGGGCAGTGTTTTTCAACCTTTTCTGAGCCACGGCACATTTTTTACATTAAAAAGATCCCGCGGCACACCAACAACATAACAAAATGACACCTTTTAGCATAATGCAGCATATTGGTGTCAAACTCAATCACAGAGAGGGCCAAAATAAGAAATTGGGACTACGTTGAGGGCCAAATAGAGTCACCATGTAATAAACAGGATAGAAGGGATATTGGACAAAGTGCAAAAGGAATACATGTTTAGGTATGCTACATTATTTTATGCATATGTACCAGAGCCAGATGTTTGGCATCTTTTCTTGGCTGCCAGTTCATTAATGTCTGGGGTTAGGTTCTGTGCTGTGGAAACCCTCAAGATGGAGTGAAGGTGTGCATCAGTGAGATGACTCCTGTGTGGGTCTTTGTTCCTCTTCATCACAGAGAACAGCTGCTCACACAGGTATGTGCTTCCAAACATGCAGAGCGTTTGAGCAGCATGTAGGCGGAGTTAAGGCATCGTTTCGGGGATGAAGCTTGGAAACTGTGCAGCGCCAACAGAGTCATACTTTGTCTTGAGTGTGTCATTACACTGGAGGTCTATCAGCTCCACAGGTGCTCTTTCCACATCAACTGCAAACGGATTGCTGAGCAGTTCAAATTAAAATTTTTGAGCTGCAAAGTCGGCAAATCGCCGAGTGATCTCTGTGCCAAGTGTGCCCAATTATCAGCAAAATGCGCAGTCGGGAACACAGCGGTGGAGACTCTTACTGTATCACACATGTCTTTGATCATACGTCCCCGTCCCTGAAGCTGCAGGTTTAGCGCAGTGAGATGCTTCGTTATGTTGCGCAAAAAGCCAGCTAACATCGGCACTTTTGATCCCGGAGCTAGCTAACAGACTTCCTGTCTAACAGGAAGCAGCACGTGAAGTTGGGAAAACATGTTAATGCTGCCTGGATGACTACATGACCCAGAGAGGGAATGTAGCAGTGAGGAGACCCATAACAATGTACTGTACTTGAAGAGAGAAAAGACAATTCAGTAGTTTTGATTTTGAACAAAAGCATATCCAAAGTTCTTTTCTTCAACATGTTAGTCTAAATAAACATTTCTTTGATTTCCAGTCTGCTGTGTACACCGATAGTGAAGAGACATGAATTAACACCAGCTACTCTTTACACTTGTCACGACCACACTTATGTGGACCATCAGCACCGGTTCCCCCCAAGGCTGCATTCTTTCCCCTCTGCTCTTCTCTTTGTATACCAACAGCTGCACCTGTCACGTTCTCTCAGGTTTAGCTAAGACTCAAGCGCAGACACTGGAGACGAGGTGAAGTTTTTAAGTAAAAGACGAGGTCTTTTACTTATAAAGTCATAAACAAAAACTTAAAGCAACTCCAACAGGAAGTGGGCAAAAATCCAAACAGAATACAAAAGGCAAAGTCACAAAAAGCAAAGGTACAAACCAGGAGCAAACACGAGTACCAAACGCTGAAGCACCGAGCAGACACAACACTGGAACAGACAGGGGAATGATCAAAGACGATCTGACCACCAGAACACGGAAAGCAGGGGAGTATACAGTATATGTGTGGGGTGATGAGAAGATTGAAGGCAGCTGGGTGGACTGGGCAGGTGAGTAGGATGAGTGTAATCAGGGGAAACACACACACACACACACACACACACACACACACACAGAGACACAGGAACACAGGGGGCAAAGCCTACACCGTGACAGCACCTCCAGTCACCAGTTTGTCAAGCTCCTAAAGTTTGCGGATGACACCACCCTCATTGGACTCATCTATGGTGGGGTTGAGTCCGCCTACAGGTGGGAGACTGACCATCTGGTGACGTGGTGCAGACAAAACAACTTAGAGCTTAACGCTCTAAAGACAGTGGAGATGGTTGTGGATTTCTGCAAGAACGCAGCCCCACATGCCCTTATTGCCCTGTGTGACTCCCCCGTCGACGCTGTGGAGTCCTTCCGCTTCCTGGGCTCCACCATAACCCAGGACCTCAAAGTGGGAGCTTAACATCAGCTCCATCACCAAGAGGGCTGAGCAGAGGATGTACTTCCTGAGGCAGCTGAAGAAGTCAATGATAGTGCACTTCTACACTGCCATCATTGAGTCCATCTTCCACTCCTCCATCACTGTCTGGTACGCTGCAGCCACTTCCAAGGACAAGGGCAGCTTATCATTCGCTTTGCTAAAAGAGTGATTGACTGCTATCTGCTGTCCCTCCAAGACTTGTTCACTTCCAGGACCCTGAAGCGAGCAAGAAGGATTGTAGCTGACCCCTCTCAACCTGGACATAAACTGTTCGAGTCCCTTCCCTCTGGCAGGAGGCTGCGGTCCATCAGGACCAAGACCTCACGCCACAAGAACAGTTTCTTTCCTTCTGCAGTTGGGTTCATCAACAAAGCCTGGGACCCCCACTGACTGAATCTGACTTACATCCCCATGACAATTTCCTACTGTTACACACCCTTGCACATCCTTTCTATATTAAAATACTCTTGCCACTTTTATAATATACTTGTTTGAACGTACTGTTATATGTTTGTTTGTTTACCATATTTTATTGTAAATTTTAATATTTCTTCTATTTTTAAATTATGTCTTGATTATTGCACTGTGTTCATTGTTTATTGTTATGCACCAGTCACCAAGTCAAATTCCTTGTATGTGTAACTTACTTGGCAATAAACGGCTCTGATTCTGATTCTGATTCTGAAGGAACATGTCAGCAGCTCAACGGTGTTGAAATATGGACACATTGGTATTTGAGGTCCTGGGAACAACAACGGTTTGGAGAGTGGGGCTGCATTCTTTACATTCCCACTCGCATTTATGCAGAATTTAAACTCATTTTAAGCCTGCATGGAGGCTTTTGTAAATCCAGAGTTTTCTTATTTTGTTGGAATGAAATCTGTCCTTTTGTATATACAGAGCAACTGTAAACCACAATGGTTTCAGGGAAAGGCTCTACACAAAGAAAATACTGACATGTACTGATTTAGGACAGATAAATAAGACAGACAGGATGAACATCATTAATAACATGTTGAAGAAAAAGTTACCAGGTTCATTTATTTGTCATTTTTACAACACATGGTTGCACAATGAAAATTTGTAGTGAAAGCAGGTTGTAATCAGCTCATCCATGTTAAGCCTGTATGTGAAAGTCCAGTGAATTCCAGAAATACTCACTCATTATAAGTTTAAGACAATGATTGCAGCTTTTCCTTAAAAACTAAATAAACTTTTTCTATTGTTATGTGAAGATTAACGACTATAGACAGAGCAACATATGTTAATGAGGAAACCCCCTCAGAGAATAAAACCCTGCTGTTTATGACCGTTAGTACATCTTTGGTGTTCATTTTTATATATAATAACATCTAAATAGCTTACAGTAAATATTCTTCACACAATCTGTAGTGGCGACAATTCACTTTAAGATTCAAGCAAAGATCATTAGTTAGAGTGAACAAATCTATTATTTTGATAGCTAGAGGGACCACACAGTAGAAAACAAGGACATCATCTACGACGAACACCAATAGTTCTACCAGTGGAGATGCACTGAAGATCACTTGACTTAACGTTGTCACATAGAAGTCAGGCAGCAATGAGGAACAGATTGGGCACCCTTCCTTAAAGCTACATTTCCCATCCAATCTGGCTGATGACCCAACATTTAAGATGAATCTGATAATAATAATAACTAATGATTAACCTATTATATCACCAGGCCTTGGCATGTAGTTGATGGGTAAGGGATTGGACATTCCTTAAAAAGAAATCTCCAAAGAAAATTATGCTCAACTACGTCGAAAACCTCTGAGAACTCTAAAAGAACCTTTTTCTGAAATCCAGTGTAAAAAATCTAATAAATCTAAAACTGCCGTATTTTTGTTAGAGAGATGTCTTTTGGGCAAACACCCTCATTGAACTTCATCAATTATAGAAGACGCACTATTCTGAATGGGCCAGCAAATATCACAACCAGAAGTGTATAATCATTTATCAATAGGCAATTACCAAAATTAATCAATATGACTTTGAATAATTATGGTAGTCTTGAGTCATATTCAAAGGGAAGGCATTGACTAACATGCTCTCATTAAATAATTCTTATAGAAAGGGCACCATCTGCTGGTAAATTTTTTTGGAGAATTCAGATGATTTACTATCTGTTCCAGCAGACTTCTTTTCTTTCGGGAGTCTATACAATTACCGTATTAGAGTACCTTTACTAATGACAGGGGAATTCATTCATCTGTAAGGTATTCTATAAAGAAAAGTAGGATATATGCTTTGGTTCATTGGTTATATTTCATTGCATTTAAACATGATTGAGGGGCAAATATGGCTTAGTGGTAGAGCAGGGTCGCCCTTCAATCAAAGGATTGGCGGTTCAATCCCCAGCTCCGTGGGCAAGACACTTAA
Organism: Anarrhichthys ocellatus; assembly: GCF_004355925.1. Lineage (NCBI taxonomy): Eukaryota > Metazoa > Chordata > Actinopteri > Perciformes > Anarhichadidae > Anarrhichthys > Anarrhichthys ocellatus. The sequence continues at coordinate 3,238,415 of NW_022280094.1, forward strand.
CCACAAATTGAATGGGTATGAATGCTAGATAGTCTTGATGGGCAGGTGGCACCTTGCATGGTAGCCCGTGTTATCAGTTTAACAGTTATCAGGTGTGAATGAGTGAATGTAGTGTTAAAGCACTAGATATTTGGGAAAATACCTAAATATGTGTGAAAATGTTTCATGCAAGATCAAGAAAGTACTGTATCATATTTAAATAGCTGGTTTTAACAATACAAGTTTTCTTTGCTAAAGCGATTTTTAACTTCACTTTTTTATATTTAAAAGAGTTGTTCCATTTGATTTATTACAACTGTTATATGAAAGAAATGCTTGGACAGAGATAAAGATACAACTTTATGATCAGTTATAGAGAGGCTTGCTGACATTTTGCTCACCAATACTTAAACCAACTAGAAGTCTCCATGTGAATGCATCTAGTGAATTTAACCCTCCATATGTATAAAAACATTCAGATATGAAAGCTTGAGCCTTCCATGAGCAACTCGTCATAGAGAGGATGAGAGGGGTTATCCAGGATGATATTGTCCCTCATCTTCCTCTCTGCCACTGACTCCAGCCTGTCCAATTCCAGCCCGACCACAGAGCTTGTAGAGTCTGCTGGCCTCCAGTACACCAACCCACAGCAAAGAACAGAGCACCGGCTACTACAGACTGGTAGAAGTCTTCAGAAGCCTGTTATACACACTGAAACTGGGTCTTCTCAGGAACAATAGCCTGTATGAGTCCACCCTCTCCACTTCCACCAGCTGGATTATGCAACATAATCTGGTAGTAACCACCAGCTCTTTGGTCTTGCTGATATTGAGCTCCAGGCAATGGTTGTTGCACCATGTGACAAGTCTTTGTTGATGCATCCAACAGTGAAGCAGTTGTGGGAAGGAACCTGAGTTGAACCGGAAGACTGAGGTGCAAAGAGTGAAGAGGAACGGCGCTAATACAGTTCCTTGAGGTTTCTTTAATCACAACTTCAGAGGCACAGCTATCCATTCTGACATACTGTGGCCGGTCACACTGTGAGCTAGCCAGTGGGGCACACTCACATGCACTCACATTCACTAAAAGCATGCACAATAGGATGTTCCTAAAAGAACATAGCTCCCCAGAGGGTCTACAAAGTCAGCAGTTAAAGGGCAGGTTCAGGTCCTCAGATGGGATGTTTGGTGCACCTTTCAGGCAGTTAAAGCCATTTTCTTAGAAAATATGACAGTTTGAAAAGCTTTAACACTCAAAGCGCTTTAACACTGCATGTCATCATTCATCCATTCACACCCATTCATACACTGATGGCAGGAACTACCATGCAAGGTACCTGGCAACAACATACTAAAAGTTTAGAAAAACAATCTCTCAATTTTAGGATAGCAAGTCATTTCTAAGTCTTTTAGTAAGGGCCTAACAACAACCCATTTCAATACAAGACTGTCCCAACTGGACAGTAACTTATTATCAAAATCTGCCATTTGGAATACATTTGAATGGGGTGGTCAGGTATGCCAATTTCCTCCCCCAAATGGCAGAACGTTTCCATTTGGGAAAGAAATCTTATATATATATATATATATATATATATATATATATATATATATATATTAGTGCTGGGCAACGATTACAATTTTTAATCGCGATTAATCGGATGGATTTTTTGCGATTAATCGCATTGTTATGGCAAAGTTCAATAATTAATTCAAAAGTAGTATATTGCGCACTATTATTTTAAAAGTACTGCTATATGAACAAAAGGGCAATAACATTTGGTTTGCAAACACTTATTAAAACAAATAAAGTGCTTTTTAACAGCAGTATTCCCTTTACACAGTAGCAGTTTTGTCTCTTCACTATCTGTGCTCAGTGTGTGACTTTATATGAAACGTTCCATTGCTGTGCAACATGAATAACATGTTTCAGCACGTTTCAGCTAAATGTCTGTCTTGTGTCTTCATAACAGTCAGAGCATGTGAATGCAGCTGTTCATCAATATAATGCTGTAACTCAGAGGTGATGATGGTTACCCAGCGATCAAAGAATAAAGACACTTTACGCACAATTTTGGTGTATTTTCCCTTTAACTCACGAGATGCAGGTAGCATGTTTTATACTTAATGTGAATATAATTCATACTTTGTTGGCATCTTATTCTGAAAACCGGATGTTCGTCTGAAGAAACCGGATGTTGTCTCATGGTCATCTTTCCGCTAACTTTCTTAGCTCATTCTTGAGGCTCATACGTGCCGTCATTCGTTGCGATCTTAAAGGTGCGTTCACACCAACACCAAACACAACCTTGAGAACGTTCCTCAGACCGACATCTTCCACAACACTAACCGGCTGCAGTTTGTATCCACTTCTCTGTAGCATCCGTTAGCTTGTCTTGCTTTAGTTTATCTATACTTCTCCCACACACTGCATCAACGTAGTCTGAAGACTTCCTCCACCGCTGCCAGTGAGCAACTGACTTTCAAAATAAAAAAAATGCGTTAATGCGCTATAAAATAATTGTCGGCGTTAATTAATGAATGCGTTAACGCGATAATAACGTGTTAACTTGCCCAGCACTAATACATATATATATATATATATATATATATATATATATATATATATA
>NW_022280094.1:3241122-3251534 GCF_004355925.1 Anarrhichthys ocellatus
ACTTGTTCGTTGATCTGGAGATCCACTCGGGTCCCTCCAAACGTTTTCAAGAGCACCGTAGCTTGTACGTGTCCCGCCGTACTTTGGTGTAGAAGTGTTTAAGAATTCATAATTAGTCATAAATATAGGAGTGTTTTAGAATGTATAGTTAGAAGTGTTTCTTAGTAGAATTAGTAGCACCTCTTACAGGTGGGGGATAATAATATAGCAAGTACTTGGAAGTCCCATTTATGCTTGTAAAACTTGTGAAGTTTTTGCCAAAAGTTGCAAATCCTTATCTTTAATATAGTATGTTAAGAGTTAAGCTTAGGGACAGACAGATGTCTAGACAGGCAATTTCAGGTTGTACCCGTGCGAGGGTCTTCAACGGTCTGATACCAGGAGGAGACTGTTGAAGCTAGCCAATAGGAACTAAGCTAGACAAAGGGGAGGGGTTTTCAAACTGTGAACGGAAGTGCTGGGGAAGAATTCAGTCTCTTTCCTCTGGTCTCAACGTGAGGGCAGCTGTGCTCCCATCTGGGATGAGGGTAAAGATGCTTCTCTGCGCAGAGAATATATATCTATAGATACTGTAATTAATGTGCTTCACTTTGTAATTGTATTAGCTTCAATAGGATTAAATACTTTTGATTGTAAACCAGTTTATGGTAGATTTTATTATCGAAGCGTCTCTACTGTAAACAGCAGTGGAACGTGAATCAGGGGCCTGCTCTCGTGTGGGGTAGAATCCAAGCCTCCACAACACGTCAAAGAATACACCCAACATGTCAAACTAAAGATCTGATTGGTTGAACACTATGACAATCAACAATATCTTCCCATTCACTTAAACTGCAAAGGGATTCACTTGTGAGTCTGCAGGCCTCGGGCCTCTCTTCTTACCTAGAGACACAGAGGTGAAATCTGATTGGATAAAAGCTCTCCTTAAAACAAGCTGCACTGGAAGCAGAGCAATTGAGGAAGACAGTAGCTGTGCAATGAGAAAATAAGATAATGGGAAAATATTTTTATAAATTATAATACATGTAGTGTATTTAAGAAAAATTATTAAATTATAAAATAGCTATAACTTTGTGATTCTGTTTAGGCCAGCAGAGAAGGCCTTGCAGGCCCTGACGGCCTGCCACTGTTAGGAGGTGGTTCAACTGTAGTAGGACAGCACTGAAGGCTCAGGTATGAAATACACGGTGTAATTGACAGTATGTTGTATGTCTCCACTGCTGGTTATACTTACAACAGTAAACGCTTGACTTCAGGGAGCTGAACTCAATGAACTTTTCTCACCAAACATGAATTACAGACCAAGAAGAGGATTATGTGATTGTTTTATTTTGTCCCTAGTACTGAATGTCTATGCTTCAATATCAGTTATGTATCTCTTATATTGAATCATTATATTAGATTTTTCATTTTTTCACTGGTTAACTGTCCATCAGAGTGGTCTGTGGGAAGAAACATACAGAGCACGCCTCAGGGAGGAGACGCTAACAGTTGTATCCGGTCTGAACTGATGTTTCAGGCTTGTTTCCAGAATGGAGGCCAATGGAGGGCTGAGGGCAGATTTTCTCTGCAGAAGAAGAAGAGACAATCACAATGAAGAGCCTGCTGAACCTGACCGACAACCAGTTCAAGATTGGGGGAGCAGTCCTTGAATTGTCTGCTGCGACAGGTTTATGCCTTTGGAAATAATCTGAGCTGCAACACACTTCCGACCCAAGGGAGGCAGAAATGTGCCGCAAAGCATCTGGTCTGTCGGAAATCCGCCAAAGAAGAAGAAATAGACGCTCCCACCGGATGTCTGAGATATGTTAGCACTGGACCAATTCATTGTAAGCGAGCGTGACCGCTGTCAATGAAAAAACAGCAATGGCTGGCAGCAGACTGGAGAGGTTTGGAACTGTATTCACCCGGTAAGTGAGCAGCATTTTACGCTGTGCTTAGAAGCTTGTAGTAGCTAGGCAGCTAACAATGGCTAATGGTAGCCATATCCATTACCTATTGAAAGCCATCGGATCAGGTCCACAAAAAATGTTGTTTACCACAGATTTACGTTATGTGTTGCTTAATCGGAATACGTCATGCTGTTTAAGTGAGTAAAACAGGGTTTTCAGGAATCACTTAACCGTTATCATAATCAAATGTCTCTCCTGCAGCAGCGGTGACATCATTAGCTGACCCTCATAAGTCATCGTCACCACGTTAACGTTACGCGGTGACATGCAACATGTGGACGAAACTAATGGCAAATTAATTTCTCTTTTCAAGCGTGGACCGGTCAAACGAGTTTAAGGATACGGTGTGATGACATAAGCATGCGAGAGAGACGGATCATGTTTGTGTGCATACAACTGATCGGAAGGGGTATTAACCATGGTCCAAAGCTCTTGACTAATGAGTTAAACAGATCAGTAAAAAAGAAGGATTGAGGAGTTCAGCATAATTAAATGCGATCAAAGTGACTAATTCTTCAGTGCTGGCTGCTGAGGATATTATAATACAGAGTATGTGACATTTATTCTTATTGCTCATTCTAATAATTTGGAAACACAAGAGCAAGAACATACTTTAAAGCAGCTTAATACATACGATCTTTGAGTTTAAGCCAGCAACATCATTAATCTCTGTGTAAGTCTCTGCTTTACAATGAATCATATTTTTGTCAAATGTCATTTTGATGATCAATTGTGTGATGAACAGGGTTCGAGATCTGATGCGCTCTGGGGTCATAAAGCCGTCAGAGAAACCCATCTGGTATGATGTATATGAGGCTTTTCCACCCAAGAGGGACCCACTTTATGTGAAGCCACACACCAGACCCTGTACCAACAAACAGGAAACTGTGCCTGAAATCTTCTACAGAGAGGATGAAGTTAGAGCGTAAGTCGAGTACTCACAATGGTGACTATATGTGCTTCCATGTTTAAGCACCTACATGCTTTCTGTGTAAATATTGTGAAAATAACACATTGATCGGGAGTGTTGTTATTTGATACTGGTAACCACAAACAAAGTCATGGCTGTTTGAATCATATTTTGTTAGGAATCCCCTACTTCATGTATCATAGCACTTGAGTTTACTAGAACACCGATTAGTTCAGCAGGCCTGTTTACCTGAATAAATTAAATCAGTAGGTTTTGTTTTGTCACAGCTCATAGCTTTATTAACTGTTTGTGGATACACCGCAGTAGGGCTGGGGGGTATACCGGTTCAACCGGTATACCGGTTTTAATTTCCCGTATGATATGAATTTTTCATATACCGTCATACCGAAACAACTTCTGTCGCTCTTCAACAGGCAGCAAAATATATTGTTCGCCGCTGAGCGCACTACGGTCGGAGCTAGCTGTCTTAACTGTATTGAGAGGGAACCCTAGTCATGGTTATAACTTTATAACAACAATTAACAACCCACAACTAAACACCACGACACAACAGTTTGTGACACTAATAATTGTACATTGATAAAATTTCCCCGCCGAACTGCATGCTGGGTATAGCTCGCTAACAACAGTCTGCTAACAGCTGGGAGAGGCTCTGTCGCTCCAGTAACTTCACATTAAAGAACAGAAAAGAGCGATGCAGGATGAACAAAGACTGAACAACAAAAGGTATTTTGGTTAGACACATATGCAATGCTGATTACCGTGTAATATGTGTGGTATTTGTTATAAATGTACATTGGTACATAGAGGGTGATAAGAAGCTGTACTTGGAGGGGCTTAGGACCCAGGGGAACAGGAAGTGACGGAACGGAAGACACGCCTCACAAACAGCTGTTCACCGCTCGCTGGCCAGTTGACTGGCCGGTTCTTTTCGACGTTAATTAATTAATGCTTTAACGCGGAAAAAAAAAATCCCGTGATATACCGTGAAACCACCAAAGTCTTACAAAATACCGTGATATGCATTTTTGGTCATACCGCCCAGCCCTACACCGCAGTGCGTTTACTGGTTCCCTCCTAGCCCGTCATTCACTAGTTTCATCACTATATATTGAGTGATACAGTAATAAATACGTTTATGAAATATATATATGAAACTGGCCATTTAATTTGAGAGCTCATCTGGACTCACAAAAAATGTTTGAATGGGAATCAGCTGCTCTCATTTCAGCACTAAAAGTAGTTGAAAGACAGGGTTCAACATAAATGTGTTTGGTCAAGAAAGTAGGTCAGAAATCTACATGCCCAAAGTAAATTTTTACTTGCCTCAATACAAATTGTTTTAATTATCAGGAGGTATCAAATAACAACAGAGACTAAAGTTAATTGTCATGTTTAATATTTATTTAAAGCTACTGTGAATAACGTTTTACTGGGTATGGATCAGTCTTAGTTAGATAGTCCCGATGGGCAAGTGGCACCTTGCATGGTAGCCCCTCCCATCAGTGTATGAAAGGGTGAATGAACATATAGTTTTAAAGCACTTTGAGAAAAGAACGATACAAGTCCAGACCATAAAACAGATAGGCTTAAAGAATAACAATTTAAAATAGACAGTCATTGGTGTATGGGTCTGATTTCACACAAAATCAGATGAAATCATGCAGGTCCAAGAAACTTCTTAAGCTCAGACTCCAGTGGGACCTCCATCTAGTGCTGGGCGGTATGACCAAAAATGTGTATCACGGTATTTTTTAAGATTCTGGCGGTTTCACAGTATATCACGGTATTTTTTTTTTTTTCCTTGACTGTTTTTATATAGGTTTATAGTGGCTTACTCTACTGTCAGGAGTACATAGAATATAAAAATATTTTAATGTCATCATGTATAAAGGCTTTGCTTACTATAGGGTTTGTTCCTATAATGTTGGGATAGCAGTTTGGCTGAAGTATTGTCGCCCCGGTAAGACATACATTGAATCCAGCGTTTTAATCATTGCTCTGAGCCTGTCTTTCTCGAATGTCCTTGCATAGCTGGATCATTATTGAGTTTGTAATGTCGCTCCACCGCTTGCTTTTGTTGTCATATGCTGCCTCGAGCAAATGCCTCTCCAAGCGATGTCTGACCCTTCGGCTTTACTCGCGTTAACGTTACTGGTTGACGGCCTCGAATCCGACGGCCGTCATCACACTCTTGGTATTCCAACACATGTTTTCTGCTGAGGTGATGGAGTAAGTTGCTCGTGTTACCATCAGCGGCAACAACAGTGGCTCGAGAAACTCGCAAAACGTCGGATTTTTTAAAACCAAAACACTTCCAAACAGCAGACACAGCTCCTCTCTTGGGCACAGACTATCGGTGCATCTCCGGTCTGTCTTTGTTCATCCTGCATCGCTCTTTTCTGTTCGTTAATTCGACGGAGCCTCTCTCAACTGTTAACTGTTGTGCTAGCGGCCTAGCTAGCGAGTTGTACCCAGCATGCCGTTCGGCGGTGTTATTTTATAAATGTACAATTATTAGTATTACAAATTGTTTATTTGTCACAAACTGTTGTGTGCCGTGGTGTTTTGCGCTTTTAAAGAGCATTAGTTGTGGGTTATTAATTGTTGTGTTATAACCATGATTAGGGGTCCCTCTCAATACACTTAAGATAAGTAGCTCCGACCGTAGCGCTCCTAGCGGGGAACAATATATTTAGCTGCCTGTTGAAGAGTTACAGCAGTTGTTTCGGCTATGACGGTGTGTGAAAAATTCATATCATACGGGAAATTAATACCGGTTGAATCGGTATACTGCCCAGCACTACCTCCAGCAGAGACCAGTCCACCATGGACTTCGACCTGCAGTCGGGGCTCCGGGGGTAGGAGGAGAGCTCAGCTCCCGGCAGCAGCGCCTCCTCCTCCTCCCGGAGCAGAGCTTCTCCTCACTGCTCCTCCGGTCCCCGCTGGGAGCTAACACCGACACCACGCTGCTGGAGTCCCAGGCCGTTTTGTTGGGCCCACTGGAGGGAAGGGAGGCACGAGAGAACCAAGAACCAGGACTGAGAGGGGCACACTGTCGGATTCTTATTGCAGTGAAATGAGAGGTTTTCTGAATGGAGTTTGGTGCTTAACTTTTGTCCACAGGGACCGCCAAAACCAACACAATAAGTTTCTTATAGTAGCTTTAAGTAAATAAATCAGAACACCCCTTAGCGACCATTATCAGCAAAGGACAGGCAATGTGTTAAATTGTTTTTATCACTTACTTGGGCGAGTAAGTTGCTGAAGTTACTCGCCCGACATGGTATTCTACTTGCGCCGCGCAAGTGAACATCCTTATTGTTGAGGCCCCACTCACCCATACAAGTCTGCCTTTCAGGAAGTTCTATGTGCAGTATGGGACGGGTCCTCGGCCTTTGGATCTGGCCAAGTCAAACTTTGTTTCGACGTGTCAGAGGTATGTTTCCCCCCAATCATCATTTCGGTTTTGGAGTGATTTATGAAAAGATATGATATACAAGCACGAAAGCACCCGTCAGAATGTCAGGTGTGATTTAAATCATTGGTCCCCAAACCTTTTTTGCACCACGGACCGGTTTCATGTAAGACAATATTTTCACGGACCGGCCTTCAAGGTGTGGCGGATAAACACGATGAAATAAAATGATACGATCGGCATGAAAACAAATATAAAATGCATAAATAAATACAACTCACAATAACGCTGAATCAGTGGGAGCCCTGAGCTTGTTTCTCTGCAACGAGACGGTCCCATCTGGGGGTAATGGGAGACAATGACACCCGAAGTGTGTTCCAGATTACTTCGTTTTGTTTTGATTGCCGTCACTGCAGAAAATCCCGCTTCACAAAGAGGATGTTGGAAATGGAAGCAGGGTTTTGAGTGCTTTAGTGGCGATCTCAGGATACTCGGCCTTGATTTTAATCCAAAACACCAGCAGAGTTGTTGTCTCAAACATACTATTAAAGCCACCGTCATTTACAATCTCCAGCAGCTGATCTTCCTGTGTGGCCACATATTATGCAGAGCGGGTTTGGCGTGTAAGAATTACTCCTGATATTTAATTAGACTCCTGATATTGTCTGTTAAATGAAGCTTTCATTTTCGTGTAAGTTGTTGGGTCTTCTTCTGTCTCCTTAGTGGGCCTTTCCCCCTTTGCAAAGAAGCTCTCCAAACGTTTTGTATTTATTTTCGCTAGTTCTCGGGCTTAACTTTCGAGGTAACGTATCACGTGACCGAGACAAGCGTCCTGACATGTCAAGCGATACAGGCGGATGAAAGTGCGAGAGAATCCGGTCATTTTTCAAAATAAATCTTCTTTCAGACTGATAATCAATACAACGGAAATAATATAATATTTATTCTTTCTGTGTGGCCCGGTACCAAATGACCCACGGCCCGGTGGTTGGGGACCACTGATCTAAATGATTTGGCTGTGAATTGTTTTTATGTGTGTTCCAGAATCTGTAGTGTTTGCACACCAAGTGCAGGGTTGAAAAGACAGTTGAATAAAGTTAATTAATTCATTGAGTTAAATAAAAGATATTATTTCCTTGACAATGTGACTAAATGTTTCACTTTGCTCCCGCAGGTTTGTAGACAAGTACACAGAGTTGAAGAGCCACGGTGAGCTGGAGCACTCTGCTCTGTTTGAAGAGACAGGGAAGGCGTTACTCACAGATGGCATCATGCTGAGGCGGAGAGGAGCTCCTCCTGTAAGAGTCTGAGGCTACTTCCACATTTATACATTTTTGCTTAAAAGCCTGAAAACTGGCCCGCCAGCGTTTCTCAGATTGGAGTGAGAAAAGGTGATGTCGTGATCTTCGCAATAAAACATCTTTGATGTGACGTGTCGAGTCTTGGCCAATCAGCGTTAAGATGTCTACATCGTCTTCATTTCCCTCCGTTAAAGTTTAAGTTACGTTATGTTCCGTTACAGGTCAGACTTGCTGGGTTAAGTTGACGTCCACTGCATGCGAAATTTTGTCGACTGTTAACGTTCATCATTATCGCGATTTAGGAGGAAAAAACGTAACGTGATGAAACATGCAGCCCCCCCATGTTCCGGTTCACTTCACGCGGTCACTCATTAACTTTAAACCCAAACACCGGCGCATCTGGTTGCAGGTTGTTTTTTTTTTTAACTCAAAGTAGAATGAGGCGATTTCCTGTTAATAATAACTTTTATGACCACGAAAAATTTGCCCAGATACTGATGAGATGATGTGGTCAAAGAGCTTAATGAAGAGGAGGCTGTTTGTGTAGCGCATCTTGATGCAGGGCTGAGCTGTGAGGAGCTGGGCCTGGATAAAGGTGGAGGTCTAAACAGACGTGAGTACAGCTTCCCGCTGTCAGTGTTTTAAATATATTGATAAGGCAGGGTATGCTAAATGCAGCCTCTGCTCCGAGGAGATGAACTACAGCAACAGGGGCTCACATGCCCTCTCATCACACTGACAGACATGTTCACTGTAATGACCACAGCCAGTGTACTAACAGTCCCAACAGTCCCACGTTGCTCTCAAGAACCCTGAAGTAATGAGAGGGTGTTAAGGTACCTGTACCTTCATTTCAGCAGGTTGCTAATGCAGAGGTGTGTATAGATTACAGCTATTATTTTACTCTTGATAAGCTACCTTGTGAACAAGACCCGGATACCTTTTTCTCGCTTTTTGAGCATGTAGTTGTGAGTTGTAGTAGATTATCATTTTAATTTTAATAATGTAACTGGATTGAATGCATATTAATTGTAAATAGAAGATAGGCCACAATTCTAACAACTTTACAGTAACAGTGGAAGTTAATATGAAGACATACAGTAACAGGGTTCAATGAAAACTAATCACTTTATTTTGTACAGGCGATGGTTCTTGCTATCTGTTTTTATATGACAAACTTTTGAAAATGAGACCTCGGTCTCAATGGATTTTGTCTAAATAAAGGTTAATAATAATGGAGCTGAAATACTGATTAATAACTGAATAATAAATTCGTTTTTTGCTTAAAATAAATTATTACTTTATTAAATATTGTCTTATCACTTAATTTTATTCTCAGAGTACACCAGAATGCTACATTTTCAAGCTCCTATTTAAAATACAATTCTCCTGGGGAAGCATGCCCCTCCCCCCCCAATAGGGTTTCGGTGCTTGTCACCTTTTTCACCAATTATGAGTTTGCAGGTAACTTAAGGTAGTGCTTGATACTTAGATCTTCCTCTAAAATCTTCCTCTATATACTCAAACGGACAAATTTTGTGGAGGTATTTTTCAAACTTGTTAACGCTGTAAGTCTTGCTTTATCTCTCTCTCTCTCTCTCTCTCTCTCTCTCTCTCTCTCTCTCTCTCTCTCTCTCTCACACACACACATACACACAACTAATTTACTTAAAAATGAACAAAGTTACCTCGATTATGAGTCAATCAATTTGGTCTCTCACTCGTTTTCTTTCGGTTTCATTGTTGTCTTCTCTCGCACTCGTAGCTCTGCCGGTGGCTGAAGTCCCTGTCGCACTGGAGAGTATTTATGCTTTTGTTCCTTTGCAGTTTCTGTGTGGACTTCACAATAGTTGTGCAGAACAAAATAAGCATCAATAACAAAAGGAAAGTCCTCCGTTTTGTGTCCACCGCCCTCCTCAAAGCCGCAAACTGTGACTTCAGACGTCGGCTCCGTAGGGTTGATAACGCCACTGGACACGCCGCTTGGTAATTGCTCCGATAACAGCTGCTTCCTCCACATGTCAGCAGCAGTAGAATTACAAAATGCAGAATTTAACTGCACAACAGCTGCTAGTATAGACAACAAGATCAGCTACGTCTGTAATCAGTTATCCATGTTGAATTAACTGGTAGTCGATCGATAATCGGGGAAAGAAATGTCTTGACTGCTAAGACTCAATCAAGTAGTGAACGTGGGTGTCTCTATTATTGTTTTAAAACTTCTCCGGTTCCGCCGTCCACACTAGGAGGTAACCCCGGAGTTTTCAATCTTACCCGGCTTTCGGTAACGTTTCTAAACTCCGTTTTCGGTGCTCTAAAACTCCGGAGTAGTGTGGATGCTCGGTTTAAACTTAGAAAAAGATATGCGTTTTAAAATAGAAATGTAGAAATGTAGGGTGGATGTAGCCTAAATGCTAACTAGGGTTACCAGCTAAACTTTGATGAGTGGAATCATCAAAGAGCTGCTGATTCACAACCTCATGTTTTCATGGGGAAAGAAATCACTGATTGATTTGTAGCTTGTAACTGTGAATGTCCTATTTCTGTATTTGTGGTGTAAGACCTCAGAAAAATCGATCTCGTTCCAAAACAAACAAAAAACGTAACCTTTTCACTGCGTAATATTTGCATTCTGTCTGAAAGTACTCATGGCAGTAAGAAAATATATTTACGTGCAAATGAATTGCATGAAAAGAAAACGTCCCTGGTGTGTGAAGGCCTTTCAGTTTGAATAAAGTAGAAGCTACAGAGATGACTCGACTGTCTTGAGATCTGCAGGATGGAGGCCCCGTCTCCAGCTCAGAATACAG
>NW_022280095.1:0-34905 GCF_004355925.1 Anarrhichthys ocellatus
TCTCATTTCATGTAGTTTGAAACTTGCCAGCTTAAGCCAATTTTTCTGCATGAAGCCCGATGTTTTCAGACTACACTCATAATTGTACTGGAGTTGTCTACACGGGTCGGCAAATTAAAAAAACACCCATTTGCATGAACTGCTGTCGGAACACGGCATTTTCCACAATACACCAATGTGTAGGGCTAGTGGCACAACGGAGAACGCAATGGCGAATGCTTGATTCAAGTCGAGTTCATATCCAGAGGTCCAAATACGCTTGCCCTCATTTACAATATTCTTGCTCAACAAACACTGTATCAAAATACATCAGAACTATATACAGAAATATAAAGTTTTTGTATTATACATCAACATATTCCAGGAAATGAAGGGAATTTAGTTTGAATAAATAATACATTTTTTTTGCCACACCTCACATATAAAAATAAATAACTAAATAATCGAAGTTGTGTTATTGGTTGCATGCAAAAAAGTGGAAACTACAAACTAGTATAAAAAGGAACCTCCCAGTCCTAAACAAGAGATGGTCATAGGGACATAAATGCGATGGATAAACTGACATTTTCCCTGATGAATAAGGGGAAGACCTTACCCTGAAAAAAGAGCCATGTGTAACCTTCACTGCTGTCATACTTGGATTTTTCCTCTATCTGTTTTTCTTTTGTAAAATATACTTATTTGTTTGAAAATAAAAAGTGACAAAAGAGGTGTTTGTGCGAGTGTTGGTACCTGCAGCATTGCCATGCTGTCGTCAGTATTTCCTCTCTGTGCTTCCAATTCGGCAGCTTCGACCATGAAGAGGGCCTGAATATCCAGTTCTCTCCATCGTGCACATTCATCAAGTCCCTCCTGTAACACCCAAGCTGCTTCCTCATTGATGTTCTTACCTAGATAATATGAACACATCCCCTTACACACAGTTTCAATATCCAATATCTAACATTCAATGACTTACCTATATGCAGCTAATGAAGTACACAGCTTTTTTTCATTTGTTGGCCATTTGAAGTTGCTAATACTTTGTTTTTCAATAATAATCAGATCTTCTGGTAACACTAGGCCTATATAATTTGTAAGCTTTGTAATGTAAAGAAACAAGGTAAAGTAGTCCTCCATGTGTTTTTAAAGTATACATCCAGTACTAGTTTGCATAGAAGGGAAGATAACTCATTTGTTTTGACATTTATAATCCTTGTGATATTAGTCCAACTGTTTCACCAATACACCGTTCAGAAAAAAAGAAAGAGCAGCACAACACATGATCAGACCTGGGAAAACGTCAGCAGTGCCAGGAATCTGTGCAGCCAAGCTGCGGACCAGAGCCAGGCGGCAGAGCAGCCACAGAGAAACTCCAATTCTCTCACTGGCCTCAACTGCTCTAGGACAGTCTCCATGCAGGAGGTTTGACACACTGCAATCTTTAGAACCCTAAGGACCGGATATTACACAAATAAACACATGCATACACACACCATGTACAATCAATCACCATTCTACTGCCCCAGTGTGGTAATATGTTCATATTTTACATGTAAATAAAAAAAGATGACATTATCATTTTTCAGCTGCTAACACACTCAGTTTCATTTCAGATGCTAACTTTGGTTGTAATGTTGTCATGTCTTGTATTGTTTCCGACACAGTTCACATTACAGAACATGACATATGCTTTTTTTTTTAAACAACTTATTTGATTCTGCAACCAATTCATATAAACCTGCTACCTGTTCAATTCCAGTCCTGGCATGTAGGATCTCAGATGCGGGTTTCGGAGAGCTAGGTATGATTCCTCTCATGATCACAGGACTTGTCTGCAGTAGCACCAAGGCTGAAATTGCCATCTCAGAACTAAAGGATGTTAAAATTGTTAAGATGGTCAGGAAATACAAACATAAGCATGTGAACATACAGCACAGATGTATAAGGCCCCTGTACCTATTTGCAGCATGTCCTTGCTGCAGGTATAGATTGGCCTTTAGAAGATTGGACTCTATTGACAGTTCCAGGTTCTCCATTTCACCACAGGACTGAGGTGTGAGCTGACGGAAAATAGAGTGCAACAAGGAGGATGCTCCTTCTAGTAAAAGGAACTGCAACACATGAGAGGACAGATATGAGTAAGTCAACACAAACAAGTTAGAAACAAGTTGCTACATATTTACAGTAAGGTGCCAAAAATAAAACAATGCTTAAATTACAGTTAGCGGGAAAAAACCCTAATGTAAAGATCTATTGAAAAATCCCAAAGAAGCCTTACCTTTATTCTTTCTGGCGTGAGCTTCTCCTTTTCTACATCAAGGGTCAGCACTTTTGGCTCTTCTGTCTTTAGACAGGAGGCCTCAGTGTCCAATCTGTTCTGTTCATGAGGTTTGGAGTTCACTGGACAACTTGTTATGCTGGCACAAGCTTCTCTTTCAACAGTATCTGAAAGACATTCTCACTGTAAGCATAACCAGCTGTTTGATCCACAGTGACTATTTTAGAATTAAATCAAAATCTGAAACTTATTTGGTTCAATGCAATCCAATCAGAGATGTCACATGATCCAAATAATAAACACAACATTAATAACAGAGAGAAGAAACTCTTGCTTACAGACCTGGCACATGAGAGCCATGTACGGTGTCACTGAGTGCCAGGACTAGTTGAATACGAGCAAGGTTGAATCTGAGGCACAATGTGGATCCATACAGTGATCGGACCGCTGGAGCAAAGTCACAGTTCACAAGTTCCTCCAAAGCCTAACCACAAACCAAAAACCACACAAATGTAATCAACTATATTTATTTGTTAATTTGGCAAATACGTATATTGCTGAAACATGTCAATGGAACAGTTTTTGTCTACAGCTGAAACAGAGTGTACGTATTTATGTGTATACAATATGTGTGTGTATGTTTTTGTCAGTGCATTCATATGAGCAAATTGGCAGGGGGTGGGTCGGGGGGGGGATGAGGCGATTCTATAACTATAAAGCAAGGAATCTCTGTCTGTCTGTTCTTTACATATGGCGAGGACAGCTCATCTGATCTACTTCACACTTGGTGGTTGTAATGCTGGGGACCCAAGGGAGTGCTTGATCAAATTCTGTGCCATTTGAACACATTCACTTCAATATTCAATAAGTTAAATAATAATAAACTCTAATTAAACAAGCAAACAGCACTCTTCTTCTACGGCATCTTGCTATACTTTTAAACTTTTCTCTAATTGGGAATGATGGCTTTAGCAGTGGTCAAAAAGTACGCCTACTCAAAACTGTTGTGAAGTAAAACTATTAACTTTTAATGGCAGAATAATTAATACTACAGAGTAAAAAAATGGCATTCAAATGTCTACTTTAAGTAAAGACTGAAAGCGAGACATTGTCAGTACAATGTACTGTGATGCAACTATTGTATGTTATGGCAGGTGTATTAATGAGCATCCAGGAAAGCGCAGTGTCAAGTGTGAAGTTGATTGTAAGAGCGTATCTCGAGAAAGCTGCAAGCACCAACATCACAGGTCAAGCATTTAGCCGGTTCAGAACACGCATGTTTTAAACTGCACTGCACCAGTCTTATCAAAGTAAAGGAAATTGCACCAACTGTGGCAGCACGGTTATTCCTTTTAGAATGATTTATGTGAACATTCTTTCATCAAAAACAATGTGAGATTTACTTTTAAATCTATAATAAAATACTTCATAGAATTACACTAATGAAATGTCCCCAGATCTTCAGAAATATAAAGAAGTCTTATATACAAAATACCTCAGAATTGTCCAGGAGAGACTTGTTGCTGTAAAACGTCTTTGCAGGCTGCACAATAAGCACAATTTATAATATGTATTAAAATGATGGCATATATAAACACACATAACAAAACTTTAAATCCTGTGCAGAGGCAGCACTAGAAAAGATATTTTGTTTGACAATCTTCCAGAAAGACTGTACACTGTGTCCCACTGATGTTTAAATTAGGTTGGAAGTAACCGGCACACTTATGTATCTCTCCAAGCGGGTGGTAGGCAAACAACCCATGTCTTCACATATTCAATGATAATTTCATATTTACAGTAGGCCTACTACAAAAACAAGGTCAACATTGTAACTAAAACTGTCCATAAAGTACACCACTGCCAACATTACCAGTTTACACAGGCAAAGAGCGGACATATGTGCATTCTTACTTGGAGATTATCTTTGGGGATGTAGTGTCCATGGGGCAGAAGGACCCCTGTGCCTTGTGTGAGCTGAACTGCCTCCTTTACAGCTTCAGTGAACAGACACAGTTCAGTAAGGGCACGAATCTGCAGGAAAAAAACAACCCAATCCAGACTGAAAACTCCACCAGACCCATGACAGGAGAAACATTTACATTTACATATAGAAAACAGCCCCAATACTGACCTTAAGTATTTTGCCCTCAACAGTGCGTTGGACATCTCTGCACACACTTCCCACAAAATGTAGGTAAAGGGCTAGTATGGGCAGTAGCTGAAATTACACACACGTTTCTACAAATCAAATTTTCTTATCTTGAGCCTTGCAGTTAAAAATGAGGACAGACAGGCAATGTTTATGTGTGTACCGTAATGTAGTAGCCTGTGGTGAAAAGCCAGTGGCAGAGGAAGTTAAGGCCGGTTACGGTGGTGCTGAGGTGAACTCTGTGGGGCTCAGAGAAAAGGTCAACTCCAGGGAGCAGTTCATCTCTGATGCTGTGATAGGTGTACTGGAGGTCTGCCTGTGGCTGAGCCAGGGAGCAACACAGCACGCACTAGGGAAGTGGGTCATACACACACACACACACACACACACACACACACGCACACACACACACACAGACACACACACACAAGCATGTCAAAATGAATGCACACAAACACAGACAGTAAAACTGTATTCAGGCATGAGAGCAACAACCTCTCCTGTCATCATTTCATCAATAGTGCATTTAGCAACATAAGTAAAAACCATGTTTGTGAGCAGAGACAGATTAACCTCCCCCTGGAAGTATTACCTTAAAGAGGTGTGCTGACATGAGACAGCACTTGGTCCGCTCGCTGATATCAGCTGTTAAGATGTACCTGTACGTCAAAACACACCCTTCAGGAGCAAGTAGCATTTAGAGCGACATGCTTGAAACGCGCCCGAAAAACACCTCTAATCGATGCTTAACCTCATTTAAACCCACCGTGCAATCTTAGCAGTGAGCCCAGCAGCCTGTAGACATCCCCAAATGCCGACCTCTTTCAGGGTTTGTTGCAGGGAGCCACCCCGAAAGGACACGCCGTCCCATTTCTTTAAAGCACCTGAGCTCTGTAAGGCACAATCAACTGCTTTACTCCAGTGTAAGTGTGCTGCCCTGGGGATATAACACAGGAAGGAATAGAATTATTATAAGAATATGAGGAAAATCATGAAAAGCTCAACTTACAGACTTAATTACACATATACAGGTACAGTACAGGTAAAAGCATAAAATGAAAGGCTGTAGGTTTGCTTCAACAGACACATACACACTCAGCCAACAGATTCTAACCGTGTGTTTCCATCGTAGAACAGTAGGTTTCCCATTTCATGCAGCGCCAGAACTCTGAGGGAGTCGTGATTGTTGGCCTGGAGATGCTCTGAATAAAAGTTGGGTGGAGATGGGGAGAAAAGTAAGACCTTTATGAGCCTGACAGCCTGACACAGACTTCATCCAGATATTCCATTATATTTGTCATGCAGTCTGCTGGTACTCTCTATAACACATCTAACTCGGTGTCCCACTCATTGACAACTTGTCAATACATGCCTTCTTTATGTAAAGTGTGGATTTATGCGGATGTTATAATTATTCTGTGCTCTTACGAATGGAGGTGGAGTATGCAGCGCTGACAGTCGTCATGTGGTCAGGGCTGATAGGGAGCTTGTAGAGAGCATTTGGATTACTGTAGTCCTCCTCGGTCAGGTCGCAAGGTTGGATGCTTGGAACAGGCATAACTAAGGGACTGAAATCAACCAGGATTGCAGAATGGCTGAGACTTCTGTTCTGACAGTGCTTCAACTGTGCCGCAAAGCCTGGGGAGAGACAAAAGACGGTTTCAAAGAGTTGTTGTGTGAGTGTGGTAGTCCAAACAATCAGAGGAGAACTCACAGGGCTTTGTGAATGCAAGAAGTTGCAGCAGTAATGAGCGACTATGCTGGAAGACCTGAAGACAATGTGGCCTTCTCTCAAGAGCTTGACGGTAACAGCTCAGTGTGTCTTCTACATCCAGAGGAACGCACACAAGGGACATGGAGTGCTGCATCTCTGCACCTAAGACAGAGAACATGCACGAAAACATTGTACATGCAAACACTTACAACTGCCTATAAACAATTATTTGTGTGACTGAAATATTTTCACATGATATGACGTGAGGCTGGCTGTTCGAACCTTTAAGGTCAACTGTGTCTCGAGGAGTAGAGTTTGTGAGCGCTGCTTTTATGAGAATGGTCGGTTGCTGTGCAGGGTGAGCTGTACTTCCAATGAGCAGTTGGGAGTCTGCGTAGCTCCTGTAAGTTACCTGAAATATTGAAAAGAGAGCACGATATACTGTATACATACACAATGCATGAGGTAATACAATATCCCTTACTATTTGTTTAAAAAAAAGTATTTGTTTCATTGGCTTGTTTTTTCTTGTTACACTTAGATTTTGACTTTAGTGTACAATGCTTCTAAATGTTTATGTGTGTCGGTATGCGCTACCTCCTTGCCGGTGGCCTTCTTTGTCTTGACATGGTGTGGTTGAGGGAATACAGGTCCTCCAAAACAACTTATCCTTTCAAGCAGCCTCCTCTGAGCATGGACTAGTAGAGGAGTTACGATCAAGGCATAGCGTTCCCTGGGGTAGACATACAGATGCAGGCACAAACACACACACAAAACCATGGGCACAATCTCTGAGTTAAGCCATAAAGAAAGAGTGTGTGCTGTGTTTCATTCCCTTTGACGATGAGAACCTGCCCATAATCTTTACTCATCTCTGTTGAATGTTACTATACAAAAACCTTTTATTATAAAATGTTAGCTGCACTCGTTGTTTAATGACTGCAATATAGTCTGTGCTTAAACAGTTTTTCTCACCGTGTGTACGAGTTGAATACTAAGGCAAAGTGGGCCAGGCTTTCCCATTTGCCACTGTCATGGAGACGCTCCAGAGTGTGCAAAACCAGGGTGCGAACCCAACGCAGGTCCACCTGGGTGCTGTTATCCAGTGGGGCGGAGAAGTGGAGGCTGGACTCAAGTTCCTCCTCAGTCAAGTCTCTGTCATACAAACTCCACAGCTAGTTGGGACAACAATGAAGATGAAAGTCATGAACAGGACTGTGTCGTCTTCACTCTGTAGCTGTAAATGTGTTTCGCTCAGATGACAAGATGCAGACTGAAGTGACAATAGCAATCATTCAGCAACCTCCAGACGTGAAAAGTGAAGCCAGTAGGGAAGAACCTTAAAATTGCAATCTTTCTTATTCCCCGCCATCGGGGGGCAACTCCTCTGATTGCAAAAAGAGAAAATGACTCTACTTCTCACTTGATTTACACCCTCTGTAACATTGTAAACATGAGGTTATGGTCTCAGTCGGATTGGGTGTTGTTCGTGTTTTCTTCTTAGAATTTTTACCCCTTCACTACGTCCACTTCTTATATACAGTCTATGATTGCAACACACTTTGCAATGCTTTTTATACTTTATTAGTAAGGGATATCATTATGTGTGTGTGTGTGTGTACAAGCAGCTACATGTGTGTATAGGTGTATGTGACACTTACCCCAAGTCTGTTCAGCATGTCCATCATTAGGTCAGTAGCCAGCACCAGTAGTGGGGTGAAGGTGGTGTGCAGCTGGTCTGCTGTGATGGAGGAGGGAGGTTCATGCTGAGCAGCTCTCTGTACTAGCACGGTGATTCTGCAGCTTTGGTCCCACACAGTCTGACACACACACTGTAGAACGGTCCAGTGACTGCCACGGTGGGCCAACACCTGGAAAATGTTTAAAATAGATAAATAAAATATAATACCTGGATTCACACTGTGTGGTCACATGTAATGTGACTTGTGTGTAAGTGTATGTCTGTGCGTGCGTGTGTGTGTGTCTGTGTGCAGTACCATGGCCCTTTGGAGATGTAAAGCAGCTTTGGTAAGTGAGTCCAGCAGCAAGGTAGCAGTGCATCTGTGATTCTGAATTCGCTGTTCCACCATTTGAGAGATCTCTCCCTCCTCACAACTCTCTTCTGTGACAGAGTCGTCCACTCTGACTGCTGGAAGAAAAGATTAAGATAAATGATGAAACACAGACCATGAGCCCATTTTTCTTCTGGCTTTTCATAGAGTGTTTCTCACCCTCCTTTTCGTTCCTCTCTTTGTGTGCAACCACATATTCCATAAAACCGCAGTGCGAGGAGTCTCTCTCTGAGACAACCTCATATTTGGAAGATGTCTGTCGCTGTGGGTTCCTCCGCACCAGAACACCAGAGTAGGCCAGAGAGAAAAACAAGGGATTTAACTGCCTGTAACTGAAATGAATACAAACAGAACATATTATTACAGGTATGCACACACAAATGTTTAATAAGCAGAATTATCTATTGCTAGAAAAATAGCTTCTTCTATCTTGTGAGTTCACCTCTGCTGCAGGGCTCCTCCATGCAGCTGGTCCAGGCCCTGGTAAAGCAATGCTAAATGGGCTTCGGCCATGCTGTAGTTGAGTTGAGACTTCCACACACTCTCCCGACAGCACATGCTCCTCAGCTGAAGCAGCTTCTTGTGGCGTTGCACCACAGACGACATCATGGTTAGCAGGTTCTCTACAGCCTTCCTTTCCCTACACACGCGGATAGAAGTCCAGTGCACATGTGGTTATTGGAACAAACACATATAATTGCACACAAACACATACACACATACTGTACCTTTTACTTTTCACTCCCTGGAGCATTCTGTGTGCTATTTTCTGCTTTACTGTCTTCCTTGTGTCATCGTGGGAAGGTGTTTCCTTGTTCTGCTACAAAAAAGTATTTGGGATTAAGGTACATCCGTAATGTAATGTACTTATCGATAGTTTTGATGGGTGTCCACCGTTAGGTACCAAAATTGAGAGCAATTTGCAGAGCATATAGGTAGCAACACAGCAGGTTGAGGCTACCTTACAATATCATAAACCAGAACACATAATGAGATTTTTGTGTATGTATGGGTATTATGTGTTGGGTATTTGTGCACATATTATTTTCACCTGTGGTGGTTCATTTCCTTTCGGAGCCTGAGCACTACTTCTTCTTTTACTCTGACTGTTTCCCTCCAAACATTTTGTGGACATTCCCATCTTCTCGTCTTGTCTGACAAAGATAAAACCATCGACATACTGTCAAGCCTTTATCAGCAGAGGGAAAACAGCTACTATCCGTAATACAGTGCAGTACGATCCATACATAAGTAAGTGGACAGTAATTCATTATTTGATGTATTGACTATACGAGTACTAGTTTGAGATACAATGATTATAAAATGAAAGCTGAACTATTTAGTTTGAGCATTTCTTTGTTTGTATCAGTAAAGAGGTGAATAGTCAAAGCACACCTGCACAAAATGTCAAACATGCTTTGTCCCCACTTTAACACAAGGTCCGGGTGGCCTTCTTCCATGGCTCTCTGGAGAATTAGTGCCGCAAACTCAATAAAATATACCTTGTGTCTGAGCTTCATCACTATAAAAACACACACACAAAACACAGGTGTCAATTATGAAAAGACTAATTATTCATTGAAAACATTATGTAAGTGTGTGCCACTTACCTTTTTGAAAGGCATAATTTAATGTGCTGTTGAAGATCAGATCATACAATACGGTGGGTACCTCACAGCCAATCAGTGGGCATGCAATCTCTACAGGAAGATCATACACAACGTTGAGTTTAGGGGGCGCATCTCAAAAAGGTTGAGAACCAATGTTATAAAAGATAATGCACATGCTACAGTGCAAATTCATGAACACCTTTTCTTGGTGTCAACTTCAAGTGTGAATACAACTCATCTTAACATCAAGTGAGAATTATTTGTTGCCAAATTGTTGAAATAAAACCCACCATGGCATATTTTCAACAAACATGGCTTTAATAACTATTTAAAAAAAACACTGTAAAGTTATCGCTATACTTTGGTTGTTTGTTTTAAACAAACTTGCATTTAAAAAAAAAGTGTGTGTTTCTGTGTTTCTGTGTGCTACCTCTTTCTATGATGAGAGCTGCTTCAGATCCGATTGTTTTCTTGTTCTTCCGGTGCAGTGCTTTCAGCTGAAGACTTATCGTCATTTTACCCTTGATTGCAGCATGATCTCTCTTAGACTACATACACAAACACAACAACACTAGAAAAGTGGAGCAAAATATTCTTAATTTTGCTGTATATTTAAAGTATGAAATATCAAAACATCACATTTGTAAAACACTTTGCAAATATTGGATAATCATAGATTCATTCATGATCTTAAGTCACTCTAAGAGTGAGGCTAAATTATGAAATAAATCTACACTTTTACACTATTCCTTACACCCACAGCTTTAGCGGCAAGTCCACTGATCTGCAGCTGAGCATCGTAGACCTGTTGGAGCAGCCTGCGACCACTGTCCATCACCACAGAAGCCATCTGATGCTCCCTGAGCACACGTAATGCCTGGTCAAGAAGGATGAGACATTATTGCAATTATATGATATATATATATGCCCTTTTTAACATATATGTAAGTATGCCACGTTTTAGCATGCAACCCACACACTACGTTTTCAAGACCACTGACACTTCTACAAACACATAAACAGTTTAAACTAGTTGTGCGTATATGCAGACACACCTTGGAAAGGTAGTAGGTGATGCAGGCTATCATGTGCATAAAGGACTCTGAGGTGTTTCCAATCCATTTTTGTTTGAGAAGACCTGAATTCTCCTCCAAAACCATCAAACATTTCTTTAGCACCTGCATATCAGAACAAAGACACAGTTATGAATTATTTACAGTTTGTATCATGTTATATTGTTAACAGACTAAAGTTGTGGTTTGTAGGACAAAATATGGAGACTTATATGGATGAGGTAATGCATACCTGTATAACAGGGTCGCAAGCGATCTGATGGAATATTAGAGGAGCCAGGAGGCCATAACAGCTGACTACAGCTTGCACTGCAGCGCTACCGTCATTCAACCACATTGCCAGGTCCACGGCCACCAGCATTCGCTCACACTCTGCCAGTCGGGCTTCCTGCATACACACATGTGCAAATATAATGTATTTATATTTATGTTCATTTTAAAGATTTTTTCAAATCAATACAAGCAAATGGTAAGAAACTTTCACAGTGTGATGCTGCTAACAATGATAACTACGAACCGTTAGTGTCATTACATTCAGAAAAAACAATATATCACTGTTGCACACCTCCCTATCCAGATCTTCTTCTTTCTTTCTTTTTTTTACCTGTTCCCAGACAAACGGCCCACTATCACTGAATGAGTCACAATAGAGCGATCCCTGCTGAATGTTGATCTCTGTCTCAATGAAGATGGAAGTGAGGAACAACTGACACAGGTGAGGAGAGGAGCGTTGCAAGGTCTGGACACGCAGCCTTCGACATGGGGAATGGAGATGGAGCAAAAGGAGATTTGCAAATTCAAAGAAAGACAGACTTCTTAACTTGAAGTATGTGGATGTTTCCCTCCTTACCCTGTGATAGCCAGTCTATCCTGTGTGCCCTGGGACCCCGGGTCGGTGTAGGTATAGTGGATCCACAGCTCTCTGCAGGCTCTCTTTGCTACAGCATGCTGCTCTGTTTGAAATGCCACCTGAGGAAGGAGTCAAAAAAGCCCAAACAGTAATTCTGTTATTTCTCTTGCTCTGTGGGCAACAGTGTTAAAGAGACATATCTTCAACACTCGCCAACTCACACCAAAACAATTTGGAGGTAAGAGGAAGAATATGTATTTTTGATTTCATGGTGAACTGTCCCTTTAAGGTATCCATCAGTTTGGCATTGGCCAAAATCCCAACAATGAGAACAACTTTATGAGCCAGGCTCTCCATTCTACCCAAATAAGGCAACGTCTACATATGTGTTAGGGTGAGAGTGTTGGATTAAGGCACTGCTATTTATTTCCCTGGAGTTTTTCAGCACGAGGAAAATCACCTGGACCCAGCATGTGATGAGGGTGGCGGGGTGACAAACTAGTACTTGTTTTTACTAGTGTGTAGTGTACCTGTGCCAAGTGAGCCCACGTGTAAAGCAGTGGTACCGGCAAGGATGCCAGCATTGGGAAAGTTGACCCTCCTATGGTGTTGCCCAGTAGATTGCCCTGGTGGTTGTAGGCTGCTACAGCAAACACATACTTCTGGTTGGGCTCCAGACCCTCCACTCTCAGCACGCACTCACCAGACACTGCTGGTACCTGGAGACATACAAAATCAGACCTAATATTATGGGCACACACCCGATCATACAAGATGACAAAATGTGTTCCACTAGACCTGACACTCTTCTGTGAAAGAGATGAGTTGTACCATATTTCCAGTTCCTTGTAGGCTGCAGTCTCCGAGGCGGACTTTCCGGTTAATGCCCTCAGCTGCACGGCCGCAGAGCTGGTACCAGCACACCTGGAGAGAAGCAAGGAAAAAATAAAGATAAAGAAGCTTTGCTTAATATCTGACACTTGCAGTAAATTAAAATCTCACTTGTCCCTCCAAGTTATAAGGTGCTGGGGAAAAGGTTAAGGAGCGGTCAGTGCGTGAAAGCAGGATAGGGGGAGGCGGTGGGTTTTCTTCTTTGTCCTTCTTCCCTTTATCTTTGTTTTCAGCTGGAGTCTTAGGGGTGGCGGAGATATACAGTTTTCTCTCTTCCACCCCTGCTTTCTCTATCAGGGTGGAGGCCTCCTGGCAAAAAAGCACACAGACAATATTGATTACACTTCACAAAGGCTCGCCTCAATCATTAGTAAAAGGGGCTACATTTGAGTCCTTACACAGTCTGTACATAAATTAAATGTGCCACTGAGGCCTCAAGTAAAAGGTTTGAATTTTAACAGATAAACATACACATGACTGTGGAAGTTTTTTACATTTCATGCGTAGTTGTGACTGTATCTACGAAAGTGTGAATGTTTGTGAATGTGTAACCTCTAGCAGACTCTTGGTTTTGTTGCTGTTATTTGGCTCCATGTTGTTGTGCGCCAGTGAGGCTTTCTGCATCAGAAAAAGAGCTTTGGACACCTTGTTCTTCTTGGTCCGATCCAACAGTTCAGACTCTGTGACTAGACACAACCAACAAAGACACAACCCACACATTCAGACCCATTACTTATGTCTACAATTAGGCATACTTTTTTGAATCAATATCCTTTATGAACATTTACACTGACAGCTAACTATGATTTATTGCTTATTTATTATAATTCAGCAAGCGCTGGATCGGGAAATTTCACCATTTTCATCAATAGATAATTGAGTACAAACTCAATAGGGCAAAAGGCTAATGAATTCTCAAAAATCTCCAATCAGTAAATGTGCCTGTGTGGCAGTGAGTCTGACCTGCATTTAGCTGCAGTAACTTGAGGGAAGCCCTGTGGTGGATGATGTCAAGCTCTAGATGAAGGTGTGTGGCCAGCAGGAACACATGTGAGGACTGAGTGTGTCGAGAGGCTCCGATATCGGATTCTGCCTTAGTTTTGAATTCTTCTTTCCTCTTTTGGCTTATTTCATCTTCTTCATTTCCCTTCTGTGATGATGTCGGAGAAAATAGGGAGGGAGTCGATGGAGGGAGAGGACCAAATCTCTATGCCAATAAGAGAAAAACCCACTGTATTATCTCAATCTACACAATGTCCTGTTAATACTTTTACATGTTTTCATCTTACAATACTGTGTTGAGATCCTAACACAAAGCAACACCTGGCTTAGAATTGTGTAGTAAATAAATGTCGGACGGAAGGTGTTGTATAGGTTAACTGCCTACCTGCATGAAGGCAGAGTCGGTGATTGCTGAGCAATCTTGCGGCAGCAGTGTAGCTACACCCTTTGCCAGAGCCTCAAGACCCCCATCCACCACCTCACACACCCTCTGAAGCAGCTCTGTGCTGGAACTCTGCAAGCACACACAAACACATACATTGAATGAAGCGTTTTAAAAATATATCTATTTCTGAAAAGCCTGAAACAGAATACAGTACACTGGTGGGATATGTTTGATTTGTTATTTTATCACATGTGCATACACTTATAATAATAAATACTTGTAGTATGAAGAACTATCATTTGACGTTACGCATAGACAGACATTTACATACCCCAAGAGAGAAAGACCGTGGCTTCACACCCTCACTGTCTGCTTCACAAGCTCCTAGAAGAAGACAACTTATTGTCACAGCTATGGTGAACGTGATGTGAACGTGATGTGAACGTGGCGTGAACGTGGCGTGAATGTGGCGTGTGTGAGTTTACCCAATACTAGAGTGATATTTTTTACAAAACAACACATGATGAAGTACGAAAGTTGCATGTTTCAGCTGTCGTAAAAACTGAAACAGGGAAAATACAAGATCCTCACCTCGACTTTGATTACGTTCAGCTGCACTCTCTAGCCGTACGGCCAATGTGTGAATCATCTCCGCCGTCATTATGCAGTCAAGAGCTGCCAGGTCACAGGCATAGGCCACCTCACACAGCATAGACAGACACCACAGCCACTGCAAACATGTTACACACACATGAAAAGTCATAAGTAGGACATTTGCATTAAACATACTGTGAAAAATGTCCTAAACTACAAAAAATATATTGAAAAAATGCTATGCTGTAGAGTAGGGCTGTAACGAACGAAATTAGATTTTCACTACACAATTATCGTAGTTAAAAGAATTCACGACAACAGTTATGATATGTGTATTACAAACATGATAGCAGTATTTCATTTTTGATATCACGGTTATTGTCAATACTACCGGTATATCGCAACACCTCTACTGTCGCAGATAAAAGACACTTTATGTTTGTCAATATATTGCTCCTATCAGCCAGAAAGGCAAAGCTTACCTTTTTAAATACATACCTTGTCGTAATCATCTACCTTCTCATGGTAGAGTGTAAACTCTGGGTGTTGTAGCGGATACCTCTGGATCGCCAGCTTCACTTTATCCCACAGAAATAACACAACATCCAAAACCAGATCCTCATCTGGCTGCACCTCCTACACAAACACACACACATACAGTATATAGATATTCTCTCACTGTAATCATGGTCATTGGCAGATCAACCCCAACACAAACGCACATAGAAACTTACAGGAGCAGAGCCACAAACAGACTTGTGCAGGGTGTCTACCAGGTCAATCAACTCATCCCCCATTGAGAATGAAGACTTGTGTCCATCTGGTGGAAACATAAACAACAAAACCACGTTCTAATTTCTGAAATGTGTTGAACACCTTATTAGTACCAAATCAATGCTAGGTTATGAACAAGAAATCTCAAAGTACGTCAGCTAATGTTTGACAGGAAGTAATTTTGGTTAAGATACTCAAATTTGACAGCAGCTTAGCAACAATGTGAAATAATCAATCACAAGTAATCAAGGACAAGAAGGCAGAAGGTTGTTCAAGGATCAATGAAGTCTGGGCAACAGTAATAAATAACTTTGTGGACCGTTTATATGAATCCATTTATAAAGGTTTAGAGGTTTGATGATTTATATGTGGCACAATTCCACCTTTACTACCATCAATCATGTTGTCTTCTCTAGGACGGCTCCTCTGAGAAGACAGCAGACTATTGAACCTGTCAAGTAAAGCAAGCTCCAGCTCGGCCCTCCTGAACGACTGACCCTCCACACCCTGACACAGAGAGACAAATATATTAAACCGAAACTGGAAACATAAGAATACAAAAGTGACAACTGATAGAAATGGAGCATATTCCCCTTCTCTCAGATGCTGGTGTGCTACTTACAGACAGAACCTGCAGCATCTCTCTGGCAAGTTCAGTGAAAGCATCTGGCTGCTTGTACTGAAACAAGATCTTAATAAACCTCGTTGCAGACATGATGGGCACTTTGTTTTCTCCTATCAACACAAGACATTGCATTACTTCAAAAGGATTTCCAGACAAAACAAAACACGCCTCAACAAACGACAAAGTGTTATAAATGTAACCATTTCTGTAACGTGAGAAAAAGGGACTAACCTGCAATTGCTAAATCCATTAGCGTGGATGTTGGTGTCAGCGCACCGAGACTCACGAGAGACTCACTAGTAGTGGCGACTCCTTCACAAACATACAAGCATATTACTCAATACACAAAGGGAGCATTCCTCACCCAATACAAATGTAAGGATTCTAAAACAGAGTCTATTCTGTTACGTGTTTGTGTTACTAACCAGATAAGATACTAATGCCAGCAGACAGGAGTTCCAGGATCACCTCCTGCAGCTCTGGTTCATCCGGCAGCCTTGTCTGCAGCGGGCGTCTGGTGCTGTCCCAAAGTGCTTCCAAGATGCCCAAGAACTGCGCTGGACTGCTGTCAAACAGGCCCATTAGCATGCGCTCTGTTGTAGTACGAGGCCATGGCCCCTACAGAAGATACAGGCAGGCATAGAAGGACACTTAAGGTTGAGATTGAACACTGAATGTGACCACATGGCAGTAAAGGGGATCTTACTACATTGGATATGTCCTTCAAGTTGCCTTTGCTTTTGATTCTGAACATGGGTTTGGGTCTTCCTCTGGCCTCAAACACTGCACGCTTAAATATCATGGCAGCCAGCTGAAGAAAAAAAAAATGTGGATGGACATTATTTGATAAACCAGAGAAAAGCACATCAACACAGACTGTTACCTTGGGCACAAAACATCACAAGAAATCTCTACATTTTCAGAGGGCAACCACCTGTATGTGTCCGTATTCATAAAAACAGTGGTGGCTATCTAGTGAAACAGCTGTCATCTTACACAATGAGAGATGTGATTCTATGAATGCAGTGTCACTATTTGCTTATACGGCATGAGTTGAGAACGAAGAACTGTGGCTTCCCATGCTTGGGTCGTGTAGATTGGACTTCCAATGGCACTTAAACTGATCAGATATGTAGAGGTTTGATATTTGCATGTACCGTGTGTTCTTTGCATCCTTTTGATGTTTGCAGCTGTCACTGAGATGTATGAATGATCTCTCTAATATTCGATCACAGTGAAAGAGTGTATTTCGGTAGGAGGAGTCTCCCACCTTGATAGAGGCTTCTTTGTAAGCTCTCTGAGTCTCTCTGGTGGCAGGAACGTCCTCCTGCTCCTCCAGCTTTGCCAGCTCATTGATCTTTCCGAGGGCTCTCCTGGCAAATTCCTGAAAGCATTTGAAGACTTTAAGAATTTCAGTTTCATAACCTTGTGCTTGTCGGCGTCCGGATGCAGATGACGAGTGTCTTTTACCTCCGCCTGCACAGCAGCCTGGTTATCATAGTAACAGTGGCAAACAGCGCAGTAGAGCGTGACAATCCACGGCAGATACTTCGCAGTCATCAGAGGGACGGACAGCTCGAGACTGATGCTGGCCCACAGAAGGTACTCCAGTGCCTGAACAGGATCATGACAAACACAGTTATATCGACATTATGAAACACACACATTTCTGGTTATTTCATAACCACAATACACCACATGCTCAGCCAATGTGGAGATGAGAGTGAATCACTGAAAACTCACATAATTAGCTCAAACCACATTAACCAGTCAGTTATGGTTTTGTCTGTCACACACCATTCTCACCCTCATCCATTTAGAGTGCATCAGACGTGGCAAAAACAATATTTTGATCCAACTATTATCCATCTCTAAGTACCTGTGCACTACAATTCATGGTCATCAGGTAACGACAGATGGTGTAGATGAGTAATGAACCTGGAAAAGATGAGAAAGGAAAAGAGAAAGAGGTTAGTTCTACAGCAAAATATAAAATACAGTAGAATCTTGTAATTTCTCACTTAATTTGAACCCAAAATCACGTTTGCTTTGTTCAAAGGGTTAATTTAGCGGCTAAGACCCGTGTATGTAGATCCTCACAAACCCACCCTTTTAGGCACATAATATCGTCCTGTACCACACTTTGACAACTTACTTTATTCTTTCAAAATGTTATGACAGACAAAAAGAAAATACTGGTTAAAACCAGTGGTGTATAAAGTACCCAAAAGCCATACTTGAGTAAAAGTAAAGATACCTTACTGGAAAATGACTCCAGTAAAAGTAAAAGTCACCTATTAGAATACTACTTGAGTAAAAGTCTTAAAGTATCCGATATTTATTGTACTTAAGTATCAAAAGTAATTTTCTGATATTAAATGTACTTAAGTATTGAAAGTAAAAGTACAAGTAAATGCTGTTAATAAAAAAGCAAAGAGTCAGAATTTTGAGAATTATGAAGTTTATTCTTTTAAGTGCTGTGGCACCATGACCAAGGACATGGAGCTGTGTTGAAAATAATTGGGTTGGCTGTGATCCATCCAGGAGCAACAATGTTCAACATAATATATTGTACATAAGTATACTTTTGCATCTAATATGAACTTATCATCATAATTCTCCTAAAAGCAATATGACACTATGAAGGAGTTGTAACAGTGCGTTTATAAGTATGCTCATTCCAACTAGAGGATGTAGAGGGCAAATGCATAATATTGTGTTCAGCAAAGAATATCCACTTGATGCATCAGGTCAGTGTTGTGAGAAAGGACGCCTGCCTTGTAAACTCCTATGGGCCTGATTTGAACACAATAGGCAAAGGTTTTGCTCAAGCTGAATCTGCTACCATCATAACTCCATCTGATCATCCACTAAATGACTCAAATATCAAAACATGATCAATACTAAAGCAGCACCGAAAGTAACAACCCAGTCATTACTGGAAACTGAAAAATGTCCTGTTCATCTTCAAAAGACAATTCTACTACATGTAGCTTCTTTACATTCTATTAGAATGTAAAGAAGCTACATTGTATAGAATGTAACTTCTTTACATTCTATTAGAATGTAAAGAAGCTACATTGTATAGAATGATTCTATTGAAGTTATTCCTTTTTTAAATGTTTTAGACGAGTCACTAATCACTTTAAAAGAGTGATTATAGCTGATTTAACTTACAGACATGAGATTGATCTTCTCATGTCACTCTCTTTATACAATGATATAAATTCATCCCCGTTTTATTGATATCTTACGAAAAGTTACTCCTCACTTTTCGTGCGTTTTTCCTGCAAAAGTCCAGCAACATGAGTCTGTTTTCTCTTGTTACATGCATACTGTCTTTTCAAAATAAACTTCCATCTTCACAGGAAACAACTAAGGTTTAGGCGATGAAACTACTTAGTTAGGTTGAGGAAAAGATCGTGGTTTGCGTTAAAATATCTACGGAAGTGGCGTTGCTTAAGTACGGAAGTCACGTCACAAATAAAGCAACATTGGCTTCTCGTTTCACGCACGGCACAAACTGCGGCCTCCTGGAGGAAACACCAGTGTTTGTTTGACCCATCCACCTCTCCTCATCCCACCCGTCCTGTGTGGAATTCTACTCGTGTTGTCGCTCGCTAGCTTTAGCATATAGCATCCTGGGCATCACTGGGAATCTAAACACCGCGGCTTTGAGAGCACTTGTTTTGCGCATTAACGTGATTAACCAATGATTTAACTTGTAAGCTAGGACCACTGATTCACCAAACCTGCTTGCTTGCAGTCTCTGTTCCACCACAGTCCCCGACGCTGGTCTCATGATTCATTTTGTTTCTAAAGATAGATTTGATTTTGTAGCGAGTAACGAAGGTTTCAGGGGAAATGTATCGGAGTAAAAGTATCAGTTTTCTATGCAAAATGTAGTGAAGTAAAAGTAAAAGTCAACAGAAATATAAATAGTAAAGTAAAGTACAGATATCCAAAAAAACGACTTAAGTACTATACACCACTGGTTAAAACTATATAAGTTGTAGTAACACATACCATTATATATTTGCCAGCAGAGGTGCTCATGTTGCTGCAACGCCTGCATCATGATCCTGATGAAGTTCAGCACATGCAGCAGTTTACAGAGTCCCTTCTGGCAGAGGAAGCTGTGCCTTTTCTCCTGCTCAAATATACACAAGGCACAGCCCTGCATCGCACGGATCTGCAGACAAACACGTGCACATATACAACTTACATATACTGTATAGATATATCAGAGTTCAGGAACACAAGCGCACATAGTGCAGTGTACCTTCATGGCAAAGGTGTCTTGGTCTGTATCAAAACCTTCTGGGAAGAAGCAGGCCATGAAGTGGTCCACGTCTGCGATGTCTGTTATTTTCACCGAGTTGAACTGTAGCAGGTGGAGACTGTATCCCTGCCAAAAAGCGAGCTGGTACAACTACAGACAAACAGGAGCAGGAAGACTTAATGACAACTGTGAATGTGTGTTGTGCAGAAAACACCTAGGCCAATTGCTTGCTCCTTTTTGGAGGAGTAAAAAAATGAATTTGCTAATTATGGGAGCAACACAATGATGAATTGTGAGGTGAGTAATGAGGTAAGAAGTTGCAGCCAACATTAAGAGACAAGAGGCTACTAATGTAGAACAAACCAGGCAAATACCAATTAAACAATTTCTCTTTTTCATCCAAGAGTGCCTAAATTCATCACATTATGACACAAATTACCATGAATTATGAATGTGAAGCATTTGGCATCATGACAGGCTAATATGCTAATACGCATAATATGCACAGCAGCCAACACTGACTGTGGTTCCTTTCACCATCCTTATTATATGGATTGTTGTTGATGTTATGAAGCTGGTAAAGTTATTGGCTACAGCTGTGGAAACCAAATATTGGCCAGTATCAACTAACGCTATATGTGAATTACCTTTAGTACAAAGAGAAAATCTGCAATCTGCAACATGCGCTCCTGGTACAACTTGGAAGGCAGTCGTTGTTTGTACTTTTTCCAAATCTCCACCAGGATTTTAATCCTTCAAAATGAAAATCAAATTACAAATAGCATGGTTATTGTAGTAATAGTAATGTTTAAATGTTTGTGTGACCACACTGTCAAGACAACACAAACAATACAGTTGACTCACTATGCATGCAATATGGAATTGACTGAAAAGTTTTTAAAAATGTATAAAAAATGCTCCTTGTAATGTTACATTTGGCCAGTCTCCTTTCTGGTGGAGTTAAATATGACATACTCGAGGAGCAATTACTGTAAAATCATTGTTTTAAAACGGAGGCCCGCAACGCAGGGTAGGAAATTTACATATTTTTTGGGGGCAATTTTTGCCCCCACTGACTGAAATCCAGGGGCATTTTCAAAAAATTGGGGGCACTTTTTGAAACTTGTGAAATAACATTTAACCTTTGTTCAAAATAATAAATATACTTATTTAGGCTTACAATATATGAGCAATTGTCATCAAATGGCAATAATAAGACTATTAGGCAGTAGTCTACAGATTCAAAGTGTTTTCTTAGATTTTTTTAAACAAAAAACAAACATAAATCAGACAATCATATTCAATTTTATTCTTATTTCTTTGTGGTTATTTATTGTTATTACATTTTTTAAACAACTATTAACAATTATTAAGTCAACGATGCCTTGATTACATATACATCAGTCATTGTATGGAATTATTGAGAAAGATATTTTTGTAGCACCTCAAATAATGTGAAATTACCCATTTTTGTCCTGAACATATGCATTAGTCATTGTGTGGAATTTTTGAGAAAAACATTTTTATAGCACCTTAAAAATTTAGGTGTGCCATTTGAAGGTAGAAATTCAGTTCAGAGTTTTTGCTTAGTAAAATATCTTAATTGACTGTCAGTCAGGTATTATTCATTTCCAGCAACCCTCAAATCAAAGAATAAAGACACTTTACGCACAATTTAGGTGTATTTTCCCTTTAACTCACGAGATGCAGGTTGCATGTTTTATACTTAATGTGAATATAATTAATTTAATCTAATTTCCATTATGCAATATGTATAATTTGTTGGCATCTTATTCTGAAAACCGGATGTTCGGCTGAAGAAACCGGATGTTGTCTCACGTTAATCTTTCCGCTAACTTTCAAAGTCCTTCGCTCGCTCCCGATCTGCGCCGTTTGAATGAGTTTACCGTGAATTTCAGCATATAGGTGCACTAACGTGTAAGTGTCTGCTGAGTTGACCGCAGTCTCGCAGTCACAGGTCTGATTAAGAAGCGCTCCATTTATTTATTCGTTTAGAAAGTTCGGGGGCATTTTTTGCCCCTCTCCTAGTGATATCAGGGGCAAAATTATATTTCTTAGGGGCAGTTTTGCCCTTTGCCCTCGTGTATTTCCGACGCTGCCGCAACGTTAGTGACGCAACACTGCGCAGTGCGACGCACCTGCAGTCAAAAGTGAAGCCTGTCCTGCCTGTTTGCTAACTTATGACTAATAAACTAGCTAGCTAGCTAGTTAGCAAACGCTACGTTGGCACCTCACCCTTTAGCACGAGAACTGTTGTCCTGGCTGGTCGAAGAGGCGACTCGTCTCATCAATGTTATAAACGAGTTCATGTCTCGTTCAAAGGCTGAAACGACCGGGTTTCTTTTATCAAGTTTCCCGTAATATGAAGCCGGTAAATCCATTTTTAACCGTCTAACGCTCTTCTGTTAGTTTACCAGACTGCTCCACGGTGCTGGGGGAAAGCACATCACTATGGTGATGACGCTAAACAAACAGAAAGCAAAGTAATGAGCGAGCAATTAGTTGTTTTAAACTAATTTAGTCGTCTGGTTTGAACACACAATAGTCTCACTGAAGATAGCCTGCAAGTAAATACATGTTTAAATTGATTTATGCAATTAAATACATGTTTAACTGGATGCATTCACTGATTGGAGCTTTATATAGTAGCTTAATTAACAGGGACAGACAGCAACTGTAGTTAAACAGGAGTCCCATTTTAAGGAGGAAAATGAATGCCCACCCAGGTTAGGCCTGCATATCCTGCACACACTACACCCAGTTACACAAAATTGTTTAGTTACACAAAAAACAAAAATATTAACAACTTCAAAAAGGGAATAACAGTGTATTGAGGGAGTGGAAGGCACTATAACAATAGTTGCATGATGGTTTAAAACCTCAGAGCTTGCAGATAACTGATTTAATGTGTGTAGTTATGTTAGAGACGACACGACTGGGAGGATGAAGCAGAGACTGAAATAATTTTGGTTGGCACAACTGCTAGACAGTTGGAAAGGAGTCAGGGCTTCATATTTTACATCTGAGCTCATAGCAAAATGACACACGCTTAGAGTGGCATCTAATGCTGTCCCATACAAACTCATCAATTCCCATTCAACCTCACATCCATTCTGCACACAAACCTAAAGCTTCTGGCACTCAGAGCACTGCAGGCTAATGCTCTGGCAGCTATTCCTCAAACAAACACACGCACACAACCATACACACACACACAGATCCAGACAGGGGCATTTCCTGGGTAATGAGTATGGAGGCATCAGCAGTACTCTGAGCCAGTGTCACCTCATGACTGGGAGAAGGGAGAGTTACAGAGGGAGGGAGAGAGAGAGAGAGAGAGATAACCAGTCACAGTTAGAGATGAAACAATGAGGGAGATGGAGGGATAAACAGTTGACATCATTGTTCCAGAAAGATCACCCTGTTGGCAGAGTCACTATGCAAGTGTGCATGGGAACAGAGACAGAGCCTGGGTGGGATGGGAGGGAGAGGCCTATAAATACTGTGCAGGAGAGCACATCAGCACCCATCTCAGACAAAGTCAAACCAAGAGTCCGCCTTTATACCCATCGTTTTTACATCTCATCTTTAATCCCATCATGGATATCCCCATCCAGTATCCGTGGTACCGCCGTGCCTTCCCACATCGACTCTCTGACGTCTCCTTGGCAGAACCTCTCACTGATTGGCCACTAATCTGGCCCTTCCCCTGGTCCTTCCCCTGGATACGTCCTTCATTTATGCGCTGGTTCAACTGGCCCGACAATGGACACAGTGAGGTAATATAAAATTCAACTTTGTCCCTAAAATAATCAAATAGTCTCATGAGAAATACCCACAAGTTGACTAACTGAAAAAATCTCACTAATATCTCTTCTAAAACTACTTGTCATAAAATCAGTATTAATAACTAATGTACTGCATTGTGTAGATTGATGTGACAGGCCATTTGATGCATTTGCATGCAATGAGATCTTTAATATGTGAGATCTGTATCTGAGATCTAAATAATATCTTCTGTTGATGCCAGTCTCTGTATAATTCAGTATGTGCATGAGTCTTGACAACGAGATGACAATAACAAGCTATTGTGTGTTTTCATGCACAGCTGACTCCAGGCTGCAGGCACGCAGCATAATTTGTTTCTAACAGCTGTATTGTCTGTATAGATGCGCATTGAAAAGGATCGCTACGTAATTTTTCTGGATGTGAAGCACTTCTCACCCGAAGAGCTGTCTGTCAATGTCAGTGACGAGTTCATCACAATACACGGCAAACATGAGGGCAAACAGGTCAGAGGCACTATAGAGTTGTGCAGAAATAATCAAACTAAATTAATTTGGTCACATGTCACCCATATACTGACTCTAATTCTGTTTTCAGGACGACCACGGCTTTGTGTCGAGAGAGTTTCTGAGGAAGTACAGGCTTCCTGCTGGCGTGTCAGGTGCTGAGGTCACATCCAGTCTGTCGTTTGATGGTATCCTTACAATCACTGCACCTCGGTCATCTCCCGGCTCAGAGCGCACTATCCCTGTTTCCTGTGAGGACGGAACGCCGAAACAGAAAATGTAGAGCAGAGTCTGACGCTCCTCACACTGCTTTACTACTAACTCCAAGTTTTACCTGTTTTTATATTTAACCTGTTTTGTTGGCAGTTTAGTTGACAGTAGGAAGTAGGCATGCAGGTCTAGTGGTCTAAGAGTGCAAGTGCCTTCTAATAAACTGGTATCTAATTCCTAACTCAGTTTTATTCTGATGTCTCTACAAGACCACCATGCTTTAAAACCAAAGGGTAATATGTTGTTCTCATGTAATAGAGTCTATTTGACACGTTTGGTGTAGTCACAGTGGAGGTGCAGGATAATTAACTAATTTAAGTTAATTTCCCAATCAAAAGCTGACAGAATCCCTCTTTAAACCATATCTCTCGAACAAAACTAATCACACCTCTGTGTATGTAAATGAAAGGTATTTCCTTTTTGCTAAAATGTTTAAGGGAGTTTGAAAAGTGTCCACTGAAGATTACAACACACTAAAATTGTTAAATTGTTGAATCTAAAGTGCATAATACTGTTTGAGTGGGCAAGAGTAAGATGCCAACTGTGCTTTGTTTATTATTTTACTGTTGTCTGTATGTGTGAGGAGGAGGGAGTTCTCTGTGCAGTCATTTTTTGTTTGTTCACTAAAAGAAAGCCACCAAAGGACTTGGACCAGGTGTGTGTGTGTGTGAAGAAGGAGGGTGAATGAGCAGTAGAGAAAGTAGTGGACGAGGGAGAAACTAATGTTGGAGACGGACAGCTTTTATCATTGGGCTCCTTGTCCTCTGGGGAGCATGCCTCTGAGCTGCTAAGGAAAGTGTGAGTGAAAGTATGTGAGAGTGAGTGCATATGTCACAGCCCTATCATTCCCTCATATTGGCTAAAACCCCCTAGCATATTAACACAGAAAAAAACAAATAGAATAAATGTTGAAACTCAATCATCGGACTGCTGTGTGCCCTTTTTTATGTCTGAAGTGTTTCTGTTTTGATAAGAACTTCACATAACAACACACACTACACGTGGGGAGAAAGTTTGACTTAAAACAATTGATATTCTTTCAAAAATAGTTCCAGGTGCCTTATTTCAGTGTCATTTTTAAAGTCCATCATTAAGATTTGATGATTTGTGTTATATTGCATACTGCAAAAGTCACATATATTACAATTAAATATTTCTGCTTGATTGCTGCCATGTGTTTTCGTTTTGTACTTAGTTTTTTATGCAAATGTAAAGATTAGCTTCTTTTGTGATGCACAATTATCAAGCAAAATAAGTAGTGTATTGCGTAAATCAAAATGTATTTGTCTCTTTTAAAAACACAGTATTTAACTTTAACACTTTGACAAATCATTTTAATATGTGACAAACAGATACAAACAGTATGATGGAGTATTACAGAGAATACACAAACACAAGTTAAATATGAAGCGTTAAGCAGCAATGGTCATTTCTTCAGCCGGCGATTTGAAACCTCAGTTATGAAATCTGACAGCAGAATCATATGAGCTGTTCATATCTTCTGAAGTGCAGATTATCAACAGTGTGGATAAGCAAACCTACTTATTGTCATCTATGTTTATAAGGTCATATGATACTCAAGTTATCTTGTAATGTAGTTGACTACATTGTTGTTTTCTTCATTGGTGAAGGCAACATCAGTTACAGTAGAAGTCCCATTTCTGGAAATAAGAGAGGCAGAATTAGGAGAAAGCGTCACATAATGCACACATTTGTTGATGTGTGTGTGTGTGTGTGTGTGCGTGTGTGTGTGTGTGTGTGTGCGTGTGTGTGTGTGTGTGTGTGTGTGTGTGTTCACCTACAGTAGTCTTGACTTCGGTGCTGGCTTGCATGAGAAGATGAATCTCCTCCACTATGCTGCTGGGGAAGTGTCCAATGCGAGCCTCCTGCTCTCCATAATAGGATCCTTGAACCTGCAAACAGATGATATAAAATTGAGCTATTCACTTTTGAGTGGAGAATGTGAGTGCTGCACATGGATACAACACGTCTTCATGACTTCCAACAAAGATACACAAAGGATTTTGCTTAAGAACTGTGTCAAAGCAAAAGCATTTGTTTTCACTTACACTGCCGGCCCAGAAGAGGTTCCCTCTGTCCTTTAGCATTGCATAGACATAGATGAGCTGCCCCTGTCTGATTGGGATGAACCTGCAGTCTCCAGGGTAGTAGTCCTGCAGTGCACGTGCTATCAAGATGGGATCTGTGCAAGAATATAGAGGGAGACTGAGGCATCACATTGAGGACTTTTTCAGTTTATAATATGTGTCATATTTCTATGCAGATTAAAAAGTTCCGCATGCGCGTTATCATTTTGATTTTCTACAGTTCTAAAACGTGGTCACAACATTACCACTAAGCTAAGATGGTGAGTGTGCTACTTACGGCTGCAGTCGGAGTCAGCGCAGAGTTTCTTGTCAGAGAGGTTAGGCATTTGCCTTCCAGCTTCAGAGGTTGGCAGCACAAGCCACAGTGAAAGAACAAGCCAGAGTTTGCCAGGCATGTTTGTATGTGAGCACACCTAGTGATCCAATGGCCTCGTTTTACGCTTGGTGAAGGTCTTGTGGGCTTTTTATTCTCTTTTGTCTGTTTGCCGTCTCTGAGACGGTGGTAAAAGTGATGGCAGTTCCCTTTTCTACTTTCCCTGCCCCCTTAGCTCATACACGAACACACAGAGCTCCTTTCAAACTCTTCAAGCAGGTAAACAGGAAGGGGGATGAGGAGGAGGAGGAGGAGGAGGGCCAGATTAGACAGACCCCTGCTTGTGTCCTGACTTTTCCCTCTTTCCATCTCTCACCCTGTGTCACCCCCACCCTAAGAGTGTAAAATTGAGTAACAACATATTCCTCAGAGTTAATCTGTGTTTTTTCATACCGTGTTCAACCACTAGATGTCAGAGCTTTTTACAGCAGGTACACCAGTGTTGCCATTCTTCCTGCTCTGTCCCACTGTTTGCTCTCTTTACCTTTATAGGAGGTGGAGCCACTGGCTGTATTTACATACTGTATGTTTCAACTGCCAAGGAAACCAGCTCAGCCTCTCTTGTGCAAACACTCCCAAACACACACACACACACACCTACACATTCATACACACACACAGACACACACTCACCAAACAGGAAGACAATACCTGTTTGGTGTGAGTTGGCTGTGAACTATCAGGTAAGACAGACTTAATTTTTGTTCCTTCGAGGTTCTGTTAGTTCTCATAATGTAAACGTGTGATGTTAAAGTAGGAATGACTTAATTATTTTAATGTATTCATTATTTTAAATAGGATGATGGCATAGTTTCATGGTAGTGAGATGTTTTAACAGGTGAGATGGCAGAAGGTGACGTCAGATTTAAAGAGACCGAAACTTCAAAGGGCAATGTTGTGACCAAAATGTAGTTTGATAGACTAAATTGAATAAAATTGTTATAGATATGATCCTGCAGTGACTGGAAATAACATAATGTGGTAGCAGCCTCTTTTTAAGACTTAATTTGGGGGGAAAAAACATAAACAACACAACATCAAGACTTTAAAGACTAAGACTTGATTATTTTAGAGACTGAGCATTCAAGACTTTGACGTATTTGTAGGAAATAGTGTCGCCCAATACCTTTGGAATTCGGGGAGGGGAGCAGAACAAAGATAATAGTGTAGCTGGTATTTCGGTCAGAGTAACAAAAGCACCAGTCAGACAAAAGACCTCTTTAACGGCCATGTGAGATTATATTACTAGAGAACAACTAGTCTTGCACTCATCATACATGTCCTGAATTTCACAATTTCACAATAAAATCTGTTTATAGTGGTTTTCTATGCTATTGATAGACTTTCTTGCCCACAGAGTTATCTCGGAAGAAGAGAAACAAGGATTTCAATGATACTAGCATTAGAGCTATTGGCAGCACAGTGAAGTCCACGTTTGGCAGAGACATACCTGGATTACAAAAGTGAAAAATAAAACCCACTCCGGACCAGATCATCAAGAAACAGAAAACAAAGTTTATGGTGGTCCACCTGCCACCTGTGTGATCAAGCTCTTGACCTGACATGATGCTTTTTTACTGACTCCTGCAAGCCTGCGGCTATCAACAATGTTCACCCCCAGGAAAAACAGTCTCCCGTCCCCCAGCCTGGAGGACTCCTTCTTCCCTCTCTCCTCATCCTCCTCAGTCTCACTCTCCTTTGCTCTCCCCTCATCCACATCCTCTCCTGGCAGTGACAGCGGAGGAGGGATCGAGACGGATCTGATACTAGCTGCAGAGCTGGGACAGGCTTTACTGGAGAAGAAT
This sequence comes from Anarrhichthys ocellatus, assembly GCF_004355925.1. Classification (NCBI taxonomy): domain Eukaryota; kingdom Metazoa; phylum Chordata; class Actinopteri; order Perciformes; family Anarhichadidae; genus Anarrhichthys; species Anarrhichthys ocellatus. The sequence continues at coordinate 29,154 of NW_022280095.1, forward strand.
GAGGAGCTGGCAGCCTCTCTGGAGCAGAGAGAGAGGGAGCTGGAGGTAAGGATAAAGCTGCTGTAAACAGTCTTTCTTGTGACTACGCAAACTTTTTAACACTTCTAAAAAATACAGTGAGGTGGAAACAAAAGGAGCACGAAAATGTACCATGAATAAGCTCATGACATTTGAATGATTCTAGTCAATCAATCATTTTACATGTGGAAAGATGTCTGTAAGTAACACTGATCAAGGCTCAATTTATTCCACCTTAGATAATATAAATTACAGTTCTCCCATAATCAACCACTGCTGATAACAAAAACGTGGGATATCAAATCCTATTTAAAAAACAAACAAATATAAAAACAACATAAGATATATTCCACAAGCGATAAAAAAATATAAAAAGAAAAACAAATGGCGAGAATGGGGACATAACAACAACATTGTAAAAAAAATAAACTCATTTACTACTGATGTCATATTCTTACAACCCCACACTTTTATCTCTGCATATCACATATACAGAATAAAACAGAATGTTAATAGCATGGAAAGAAGTTCATGAATTGATGAATGCATTTAGATTAGTATTGTCATTAGTTGTAAAAGTCTGTAAGTAATTTCCTTGTAAGTTCCTTAAATTAATTCATGACACTGCGGCTATGAATCTGTCCCTGACGTTGTGTAAAAATGAAAAGGACTTTTCCACTGAAGACGACTTGACATGTCACTGTAGACAAATAATAAAAATGAATAATCTCTGACTTCCATTTAGCTGCTTCCGTTTCAGGGTCCTGACATGAAAAACTGGGACGCTTGAATAGAACAGAGCCATCGTTAATGATTTTAGTAACACCTGTGCTTTGCCTACCATGACAAGGGAGATTGTCTGACGTGATAAAGGCCTATTCTGCTCTTCTAGAACCAGCGTCACAGATTCTATTCTTGTCTTCTCCAAACGCTTTTGCTACGGACACATTTGTTGAAATGACGTAGTATCCATGTATTTCAATATCTGATATGTCCATGTCTCCTTGAAGCCAGTTAATGTTGCATCTAATGTCTAAGGCTTTACAGCAGGAGAAGCATGTCCTGCACAGGAAGTTGGAGATGAATGAACTGGATTCTGGGCAAAGAGAGGCAGAGCTGACTGCAGATTTAACTGCTTTGAGGGCTGAGCTGAAGCGGTATCACAGCCAGGGGCGCGACCAGCGGAGAGATGACAGTGAACAGCTGACTCAATTAGCCAACCACAACCAACGCTTGGTGGAGCAGCTAGCAGAGGTTAGTTTATACTACTAGTGAAAAGGCAGCCTGAAACCTGCCTTAATGAGCTGCGAACCCATAAAGGAAAACACCACAATATATGTTCATGCTGTTAGAATAAACATAATCAATGTGTATGTATGTGTGTGGTGTCACGTCACAGTCATGCATGAAAAATGCAGAGTAGCAGGTTTGTGGAGTCCCATCTTTGTCTCATTGAACAACAGCATTTCTCAACTTCTCCACCCGCTTAGGCTATAACACTGGAACACTCCCTGAGGACCGAGCTTCGTTCCTTCAGAGAAGAGAGGGAAGAATCATCTTTCAGCCGAAATATCAACTTTACACAATTGGAGAACATTCAAGGAGAGGTATAGCAGTCAAATAAGTGGCTCAGTTTTAATGTGACAGTCTTATGCTATCTTGAATGCTGCAGAATAAGTAGATCATACACAAAAAGCATTACCTTTCGATCATGGCCAACTAGTGTGAAATTATACTGCAATGTGAAAGTAAAGAGAGCTGGTTTTAAGACTTGTGGGGCAAGTCTAAATTAAGTTTCAAGTCCTGTCATAGCAGGTCTCAGGTCCTTGATGGCAAGTCCAAGTCCTGTCTGTATGCTGACAATTAAATCATATGGCATCTGAACATTTAAATTTCAAAGCTGTGTTTGAAATGTCTCAGTTTTGGTCTGCTTGAGTCTGACTTGAGTCTCAAGTCTACGGCTCTGTTGTTAAGAACAAATGGAGATATTAACAGAATATCAAATAAACCCTTAAAGACTTGGGGGCTTAAGTGTCCATATCTCAAAGCATCAAAATCCTTTGTAATTACCTCTTAGTGTTACCTCTGTCATTGCATCATTTATTCAGTACTTTCTCTTTTTCTCTGTACAGAACAGAGTGTTGCTGGAGCGGCTGTCGTACATGGAGGCACAACTAAAAGCTTCACAGGAGGACAGTGATAGACTCCGCCTGGAGAGAGATAGACTGACAGACAGACTGTCAGAGCTACAAACGACACTGAGAGAGAAAGAAGCAGAGGTGAGGATCAAGCGCTGCAAAAGAGTATATTCATCACTAACAGAAGGACAACTAGTTTGAAGTTATGCATCTGTGTGTGTGCCTATCTCTTACTGTGTGTTTGTGTGTGTCTGTACTGTAGATAGAGCAGGAGCAGGGAGTGGTGTTTGAGTTGCGAACCGTGAATCGCTCTCTACAGCAAAAAGGTCTGAACCTGGGAGAAGAGAGCATTCTGGACAGTACACAAACGCAACCTTTGTCTCTGCATAGTGAAATTCAGCAATCACAGGTACACACACACACACACACACACACACACAGACACCCACAAGAGACACAGTAACTGCAGTGACGTCCTTCGTTTGTTGGTTGGAGACTGATACCGACTGGTCTCCAAAATCCCCAACCTCTTTGTACCAAAATGTGCATCTTAAGCACAAACACCTTGTAATAAGGTTCTGATCTTACTGATTTCTCTGTTGTGTTGTTGTGTACATCTCTCTTGCTAACCAGGTAAAAGAGGCTCTTCTAGCTCACTCCACAGTCCTGCAAGTAAGAGATGAAAAGATACAAGCGCTCACAGAGGAGGTCTGTTGAACTGTATAGAACAACACATACACTTTTTTACTTGTTGATTGACCAAAAATACAAGTTTGTATCCTGAAAATGAGCTTATGTCTCCTTTAAATTCTATAAAGCTAGAGATGATGGAAATCTGAGTGTATGACAATATGTGACAATATATATGCCTTTCGATTTCACACTTTGCAGCTGCAATCTCAAAAAGAAGAGCTGGAGTCTTTGTGGCAGGAAATCAAGCCATTTAGAAGCAGTCCTGAAAATCCAAGCTACAGGTAATGCTATACAACAGCACCATTCTCATTTAATTTGAGCCCACAGCGGTATATGTTTTGCTAATCATCATATCAATGTGCAGTTCCTTGGAGAGTGAATTGGCCACTGTGCTTCAGGAGAAAGAATCACTTACTCAGCAGCTTCTCAACACGATCAAACACAAAGTGGCGCTGTCGCAAGAGCTGGAGGTCTGGCAGGTGAGTCCGAGTGCAGGGATGGATAATTCTAAATGGTGTCTCTGCCAACACGTTTTACAAGCGGAATATTGTTTTTCTATCATCTTGTTGCAGGAGGACATGCGGCTAGTGATCAATGATCAGGTGCGGCAAAAGGAGGAGGACAGACAGAGGGAAAGAGCCAGAGAAAGGCAGACAGAAAGAGCAGGAGGACTCCAAAGAAGCAAGTCTTTGAGAATGAAGGGAGAAGGAGGGAAAGGATTCTTCTCCTTTTTCAAAGACAAATGACAGAGAGAAGTGGCAGCAGTTCAATCGGACAGAGTATCAGCCGTTATCTTTGCCACCGCGAGCGTCTGCAGCAAGATAATGTAGACTGTAATGTGTTATTAACATCACCAAGTGAAAAGTTTACAGACCTCATATTTTATTATGTTTGTATATATGTATGTACAGTGCATCTGTTATTTCAGAATTCAGGATTTTGTATTAAAATTGTATAAACCAATAAGTCTCTATTGAGTGTTTTATATTCTGATGTTGTTTGTCACCACAGCATCTTACGGCTGCATTTTTTTATATTTTCTTGGTCTCTCTGAATGTGAGTTCAGTCAGAACATGAAGACAAAGAGGCGGTGCATTCACCTGCATACAAAGTTAATGGAAAGACACGATCAGACGCAAAAATGAATTCTGGGGCTTAATGAATCTGCTTTTTAAACATGGAAGGGAGAGGAAAAATGAGTGCGACCGGAGGAAAATAACAGACAGATCCACCGTTTCTGGTGAGTTCTTGGTTCAGTCAGAGGCTAAACTGAACTCAGACACACAGGAAAACTCTCAGGCATTGTTGATGCGTCCTTCTCTAGCTAGCTTACAGGGAACATATTACAGCTATTTAAAGATCCAGCAGACATGAACAAACATTAACATTAATTTAGAGTTTTTGGATTTATTAGGCGTCTTCTGGACACCCAATAAATGTCCAATAATCATTCTACTTTTAGATTTGTTTTGGTTTCTAACAATTGCTGTGAAAAATGTCTGGCTCTATCTTTCGCTGAATGCTAAACTATGTACGTATAACCAAAACAATGAGGTAAAAGAGGCTAAAAAGCACCTTAGTGCTGAGGGTACATTCATTTTCTGTTGGTTTGTCACTACGAGAGACCACCTTCATATTATATGTAGACATTTGACCAATGGTTAACACTAAAATATTGATTAACGGAGCTTTACAACAAAATGTTTCTATATCTACAGAGCTGCAATGCATTTCATATTAATACGGAAGAAAAACACTGTGATAAAAAACATTTCTTTAATAAATTAAGTCCAAAAAGACACTCCCTTCCACTTGTCTCTCTGCTCACATTAAATAATGTATAAATAATATGTATGCAACATTTCATAAGTTAAACAGAACTGGAAATACCCAGAAGCAGCGTGAGTAGTGCAGGTTGCATACAGATCAGTGTTTCCACGGGCCTTCATCTATATTCATACAGTACAGTCCTGGCTCAGCAGAGTCGGGGCATAGCCACTCTTACATGCCTCCGCTGGAGGCTACAATATGGAGCAGCACCTCTTCTCACGGTGCTGTTTGTTCACGTGCGGTGTCTCGCACAGTTTTATAAGCTGGCAAAAACAAGATGTGCACACAATCACTTACTCATACACACGGTTTTAAAAGATCACTCTGGCATTTGAGCAGAATTTTATCCGTGTCACATTTCTGCCGACCACTTCTTTTTTAAATAAAAAGGTAAGCCAATAGTGGAAAATGGGGAAAGAATAATGTGAATTTGGTCATTGGTACTGCTTATCCTAAATAGGTTTCCTGTTTCTACAAGTGGTCAGCAGAAAGGTCAGTTATACAAGAACTATAGCTAATGGGGTGAAATATGAGAAAGACAATTATCTTTCAATATAATCTATAATCATTACATTTCTTTATGACTACTTACAGTATAAAATCTTTCGTTATTTTCAGTTTACAGGACGCCGCTGATCCCTTTGTCTGTTGTCTAGGTTGGTTTCAGGAGGACAGAAACACATCTGTTTGGTCCAATCAGACAACAGCACCTCCATTTTGAGAGGTAGGTTTCAAGCCCCAACTTTCAGCTTCAACACCCAAACAATCCACGATACTCAGGTGGTTCAAGTGTTTTACCCTGGAAGATAGGGCCACTATGATGCCTCTGAAACAGGTCTCTGGATTGATGTCTGTCCCTCCAGCAGACGTTAGTGGACGATTATCCCACGTTGATGCCTAGGCCGACTTGCAGCTTGTCACCTCTGTGATTGACAAAGGCACCCATAATCAGGGTGGCAGGGAGCGGGGTCAGACGCTTCTCCAACATGCCTCCTATTATGCACCGACTGTTGATCATACCTGCATACACACACACACACACACACACACACACACACACACACACACACACA